>NC_090323.1:117118358-117425277 GCF_040869045.1 Eurosta solidaginis | reverse complement strand
TTTTGAAATGTTAATCGTCAGACCTGCCTTACGTATGTGAAGGGCTACTTCCTCCAGTAAATCGATATGCGATTTGAAATCTTCCGATACCAAGAGTAAATCGTCTAAATAAACGAAAACGCGTTCTTTTAAGTTATATGGAATTACTTTATCCATTAACCGACACATCGTTTGGGGAGCATTGCACAGTCCAAATGGCATAACCGTGAACTGATAAAGTGGCCGATTTGGAATGGTAAAAGCAGTTTTCTCACGAGATCTTTCCTCCAGTGGAATCTGCCAGAATGCGTCCTTTAAATCTAGACTAGATATAAATTCAGCACGCGGAAGTCTGCTCAAAATACCCTCTATGTGTGGCAATGGATAAGCGTCCTTTTGTGTAACTTGGTTTACTTTGCGACTATCTAAACAAAGCCTGACTTTCCCAGGTTTTCTCACTAGTACAACAGGTGATGACCATGTGCTGTTTGATTCTTCAATCACGCCTAATTTAAGCATGCGCTCAATCTCCTGTCCCACTAATTTTTCAACAGCTGGTGAAATTGGGAAATGCCTTTGTTTAATTGGCTTTGCAACTCCAACATCGATTTCATGTTTCAAGATAGTAGTTTTCCCTAAACCGTTTCGCTCGTATGACGGAAAACATTCTATTGCCGCATTAAGTTCCTGTTTTTGATTTGGTGTCAACGCATGTATATGAATATCTTCATAAACTATACTAGTCTCGCTAATTATATGTGAAGCTAATTTAAAAGCTTTCCAAAAGTTAACTCCTAAGTACACGTCTTGGGTTAGAGATGGTATAATATAAAACTCAATAGGCTTGTCCTCCTGTTTATATGTAACTAACAATTTCACAACACCTTCAATTTGTTGTTTCGAACCATCAGCCGTACGCGCATGTGACCTCAGTGGCTTTGTACCCAAATTGGTTTTCGAATTTAACACGCTTAAAGCTAACTTTCCACCAAGACAGCTAATTGTAGCACCAGAGTCTAACAAGCCAAACACTTCCGAATCTAATAAACGAATTTTTGCGTACGGCCAAGCATCGCCCGGTTTACAAAGGATCGTCGATATTAAATTATTTCGTTTATCATTTATATCTCTCCAATATACTCTACTCCGCTTTGCTGACCGAGAATCATTAAAGATCCGTTCACGCCGCACTCGATACTCTTCTAACCGTTCATGAAAAGGTTTAATTGGGTGTAAAATAGGAACATTTTGGGTATTTTTGTTAACTCTTGAAAATGGTTTCAGAATCTTTATTGATTCCGATGTTGTGTTTGCTGCGCTCTCGGATGTTTGCTGCTGTTGGTGCAAACATCCCGACGAACGTTTCCCGACTTATTACAGTTGGGACAAGTTGGAAAGAAGAAAGCTATAAGGCCACAGCCATAGCAAAATACACGTCGAGGTTTCACACATTCCTTATAATTATGTCCGACCTCGTCGCAATTCCAGCACTTGCGCTCCGTTATATCCTTCACTGCAAAAACTTCGACAGGATTACCACTTCCGGATATTTCCGCGTTCATGTCATAATGCTCTACTTCTGATATTTGCCTTTTTGGTACATTTGGCTGTTTAAAGGGTAATTTTTGCGTAGCCTGGAGAGTTTCTAAAAAATTTTCGCGTTTTAGACAAGATCGTCGTAAGTCATTAAGGTTGACTATATCGAAATGCAACAATTCCAAACGAATATCCGAACGTAAATTACGTATTAGAGTTTCGACAAGTTCGCGTTCTGACATTGGTGTATTTAGAGCATCACACAAAGACAATACACCTTCTAAAAACTGTTCGAATGATTCGTTGGTTTTTTGTTTCCTATTTCGAATAGATTCTTTTATGTCAAAATCAGTACGGACGTCCCTGAAATTAGTTTTTAAATCCTCGCAAAATCCGAACCAATCGATCAGCCTATTTGCTCGATGATACCGCCAAAACCAATTTTTGGCTTTACCCTCAAATAATATATGAGCGTTCTGACCAAGCACCTCGAAATTACCACGCAATGACGACATAGTTAACGCATTTACTCTGTAAATAAACTCATTTACAGATATACCCTGACTAGAGCCGTCATACGTTAGTTTCCAACTGGAAATAATCTTACCAACACCACTCAAAGTAAAAGACGAATCTCTTGGCCCCGACGAATTCCGTGTACGTTCTTCTGAATGAAAAGCAGACTCCTCAGAAGCAGCCTGCCCTGCTTCTCTATTTGCTGCAGTTTCTTCTCTGTTTGGAATAGGACTTTCCGCATGTGGTTGTAAAGGACGTAAATTAAGTGTTGAGAGTTGATGCTCTAAAGCATTACTAACAATGCGTTCAATTGTGCTTTGCATATCGCGAGTTACAACTTCTTGTTGTCTACGAACAGCATTATCTACTACTTCTACGATACGATTAAAATCATTATATTGCCTGTTAAAATTCATGTCATAATTTGCATTAGATCTAGATTGTCTATTCCGATTACTATTTCGAGCGTTGCCGTGATGGGGAACCTCAATGGGTTCTGTGTTTTCGGGGTCTGAGTTAGGCGCATTATCCTGCGCTACTTGCGAACGGGTCGCAACCCTATTTAAAAGACGTATACCGTGTCCGGTAGAATCAGTAAATGCGCTGCTACTACACACCCTACGACACAATGGACAGGTACTATTACTATCCATCCACGTAGATATGCACGTAAGATGGAAACGATCTTCACATGGAGTAACCGCGGTATTGGAATCGTTCATAACGTCATTACAAATACTGCACATGCCCTCTTGCGCAACTACCAGAGACAAATTTTTATTGCTATGACGAACAGACATCTTAATTCCACAAATAAATCGACTCACACAAGCAAAAACAAATCAATAACCGAAATTCCCAGATTAATGCACAACAATCACTTGATAGGTTTAATAAATTATAAAATCAAAACAATCTGATTTAAGTTTTGTAAAAAAAAATATTGCAAAAAGCTGTTTTTTTTTTTATTATTATTGCTTTGCCAATATTATTCTGATACAGGAATATTGTATATATGTAATATTTCAAAATTGAATTCTTTTCAACAGTACGTGATCCAACGATGTTGACTTCTTGAAGAGACCCTTGTGTGTGCTTTTAAATGTTTTGTTTTGCAAAAATAAGAATAAACCAAAACAATGTGCGTAAGAGCTCTGCTCACTGCCAGTATTTGCAAACAATCAGCTGATTCAATGCCAATTCGATGTCTACAAAAGTATAACAGCCAAGAAACAATCACACACACACATATTCCAATGGCAGAGTGTACCAAACATCTGATACTAGCACTCTGTTCCAAATAGGAAATATATGTATGTGAATTGAAAGTTCCCTACGAGAAATAGTTACCATTATTTAAAGAGTTTGGTTAGATAAACGCAATATGCATTTAAACTAATTCCTTCACCTCTCTAAACATGATAGTCTGATAAACAGAAAAAACAAATTAATTATCAGGTACCCACAAAAGCGTGGGCCCCACGTTGGGCGCCATTTTATGTAATGTAACCTTCATGGAGGTTCGCTAAGTTGATCAAGCGGCAGTGATATGTCATACGGAGTTGTGCATGCTAGTTAAACCAGGACTAAGCTCTTCGACTGGGGGGAATTCTTGTATTAAACATACTCACTGTATACATACACAAATATTTATTTCATGCACTGGTAAAAAAAATAAAATGAATGCAGATACTACAACAAAACGCACATCAAAATTTAATCTAGAACATCAGGGTTACTAGTTAGTCGGACAAAAAATAAAGACACCATTTCCTACATGGTCGGAAGTACGTATGAAAGGACAACAAACACAAAACAAAAACATTTTAGAAGCAAACACAATTCAGGGGATAAGATGAAAGTTGTCCCCATCTCACTCCCTTCCCAACCATATGTGAGAGTACATTTACGTCTCTCCCAACCCACCTAAATACTTGGAAGTCAACTCGTAGATCACATTACAAAAGAAACTTAGACTTTATTCATTTTAAAGAAATTCTGTTTTATTACATTAGAAAAAAAAAAATTGTTGTTGTATTGAGAACAGTTCAGCACATCTGTTGAGTTTCATTATTTGAAAATTGTTGTACAAATTCGAAATTGAATACAACTTTATAACAGAAAATTTAAATTAACTGATCAACAACAAAAGCTCGTAATTTAAAAAAAACTGAATTACGGTATTGAAATTAGTCAAACAAAAAAAAATTATTTATTTTAAAGAAGCGACAATATATGTATATGTACTGTTTTTACAGACACTTATAAATGCTTACATACCTTAGCCTTGGGTTTGTCCCTCGATGTTTGCGCAAACAGCTGGATACCTCAATGTACGTAGAACTTATAGACCCTTGTCTATACACGATCAATTAGTTTTAAATGCAAATTAACACATATGTTCGCTTTTACATTTAATTTGCTATTATTTTAAACAAATTATATTCAATTAAATTCTTACAGTACAACGTTTAATATTCTCGATACACAAGAAAAAAAAACTTTAAGAGTTACGAAAACAGTAATTTAAAACGATTAAACAAAATTCATTTTCGTTTTATAATTATTTTAATTTAATTTTATTGCATTAATCACTATTGTGTAAGGAAAAAAAAAAATAAGCTTGATAATTGATGAGACGTCTCTTTCTTTTTTTTTTTTAATTTTTTTAAAAACAGCTTAATAATGCGGCAACCGCAGATGAAGATTTTTCCATCGCCGTTACTGCCTTGGGGTTGCGAGCACCACTTTTCGGTTAGCCGGAATACCCTTGTTAGTGTCAGGAAAACTGGTTGAACTTAATTCGCAAATATAATATTTTGCAATTTGCAACAGAGGCACAGCCCTTGCGTGAATTAAAATATGCTTTTTATTTCCGAATTTAAAATTTCTTAACGGATTTTAGTATTATTTTTTTAAAAGAAAAAATCGTCATTGATTGAAAAAATCATTTTTACGCGTATCAATTCTCAACCCAAAAAAAAAAAAAACAACGCTTGCTTTTTCCCAAAAAAAAAACCAAATTCCAAATGGTTGCTTAAACTTTTTTGAATTCTTTCAAAACTTGTGCGAGTATCAAAAGCGCAAAGTAGTTAGATCCAAAAGATAAAATATAATCATATAAAGGCATACATCATAGGGTGCTATCACCTTTGCTGTGGACGCTGGTCATCAACCAACTGCTCAGGCGATTCGATGAGGGACCCGTAAAACTTAAGGCTTACGCAGATGACGTTGCAACTGTGAAAAGTGCCTTCCAATGATTAGCTCTTTGATGGTTCGGGCGCTTCGGCATATTCATGCCTGGACATCTAATGTGGGGTTGAAAGTCAACGCGGAGAAGACGGATATGGTCTTGTTTACAAAGAGGTACAAGGTCCCAAATTGTACCAGCCCTAAGTTAGGGGGGGTGACCCTACAGGAGAAACCTTGCACAAAATATCTAGGAATCATCCTAGACAGTAAGCTGTGATGGAAGCTCAAGGTGGAGGAGAGGTTGAAGAAGGCCTCTACGTTACTTTATGCATGTAAAAGAATGCTGGGGTGTACGTGGTAGAGGTTTACGCCAATTACTATATCGGCGCACCGGTGTACACCGGTGTTCTTGTTTAAAACGCTTTTTTTTTCTATTTAAAAAAAATAATATTTAGGAAAGGTTTTGTTTGTATGTATTTAAGGGAATCAACGTATCGGCAGTTTCGGAAAGTTCCGGGGTTTTTGCCTCAAAGTCTCGCGGATCGTTCAAAAAACTTCAAGAGCATCTCCTTGTGGAGGGACTGTCCTTCATTCACTTACTCCAGGGAGGCTTCGAACCTAGCCCCGGTCTAAGGGACTAGTAATGCTGCGTCTGCCGAAAAAAATTGAGGTACTTAAAATGGTCACACTTTTTTCTGTATATCTCGTACAAAGCGTAGTTTCACCGAAGGAGATGTTCTGGTCTAACTTCTAATACTCGTTATTGACACGATTTCTTTAAATTATTTGTGACCCCTTGCTGGGCACACAAAGGCGACTTCGGTTGCTATTAATGGTTTTTTAATACTCATGGCACAGTTTTAACGATGAGCACCAACGCTGGCCTATTGTTAATCGCGCCGACGGGGGCATCTAGTTTTTTCGGCTCTTTTAAGAGCTATAATTCCCGAAGTGTGAACAGTAGCAATCCTGTCCACCACCAGTCGCTACCACGCATCCTGGCCCTCATGCAACATGCCAGCACAGAAGCTATAGAACTGCGACTTCGAACTCATACCTTCGTGAACGTCACTAGATGCTCCATGTATAGCTCCGAAGACTTTATAACGGATTTTCTTTTTTGTCGCTCTATACTGCCGAGCACTACCAGAGAAACACCTTGAAACGTTGGGGAGTGACTATTCGGCCAAGGATGTCGCCCTCGAAATCATAAGCAGTCCAAGTGGATATTATTGCATAACTCATGGGTGCAAATAGTATCCTACATAATTTAAATTTTACAAGGACCCTGGATACCTTTTTTTTAAATGTAGCCCAAAATTTGCAGATGTTTGTGTTAGAAACATTGATTTCAATAGTCTTCGCTAAACCAAAACGATATTTTAGAATGAAAGTCGACCGATTTTAAGTTGAAAGATGTTAAGGTTATACGCTCAGTTAAAACTGTTGTTTTCTGGACTTTTGATATAAGAATTCATTGTGAAAAACCGCATAGCTTCAGTTTTCAAACTAGTTCGACTGTCCACTATGTTAGAGTAGTAGCACACCCTGTCATTTGTTCCACTGTATTGGGAAAACTTTTGCTTCACCATTTTGAATGTTCTTGCGAAGGACAAAGCCTCACCTTGTAAATATATGTGCCTACGTATTCACATATCTAACAGGAGCCGAAACGTGTTGGTGATATTTAAACTTGGTTGACAGGCTATATTCAATGTGATTCACTCCAAGGGACTAGTTGGGATAGGGCCGCCAACTTTAGGAAATATCAAAGCGGGAGACTTGGGTGTTGAATGATGAAGTGTGAAAATCAAAATTAACACATCGGACGCTATTTTAAAGTTTCGCAAATAAACAACAGATGTTTGAATATAAGGCCAAGTGATTTTTCAAACCCTTCTATCTTCAACTTAAGTATGACAGAATCATTTCAAAGGGGAGTTTAAACCCCTGGGACCTACTAAAGGATTTTGCATAACTGATTTCGCTTATTATTCCCAATCGGAATATAGAATTTTTGAAAAAATCAGCATTTTTTTCGGGTAACTTGCTTTTTTAACAACAGAAGGACAATCTGTTCGACTTGGGTCATTTTATTTGAATTCATTGTCCCTTCTTAATTTTTTTTTTAAATTATGCAAAGTGTGCATTAAAATTTTTTATATAATTTTTCTTTTAGTGTTTTGTTTTAATAAATTGGTGAATTGGGTAATGCAAAATCCGTGTTAAGCTGGCATTGAAAGCGCTTTTTTTTAAATTACTTTTGAACGGGTAGAAGGAGTTACATTACGCAATTGGATTCTTATAGCTGGCAGTGATGCGCATCCGTTGATACCCCTTTCGACCATATCCGTCCAATTTGCGACATGAACAATAAATGGCCTAGACAGTCTTAAATGAGTAGAAAATATAGTACCGCGCCGGACGCCGCCGCCGCCGCGTCGATATTTTTGACATTCGGCGGCGGCGTATATCTCTAGTACGTGGGGCTTATCGCCTCTCTTTCTCATTGGGTTTTTACAGCGATTGTAAGCCCTATTCTATACTATAGAGTTCTTGTTTGGTGGGAAGCCACACAAAAAACAACCTACGTCAATAAATTGGAGGGGGTATGCAGACTATCAATGCTTAGCATTACGGGAGCCCTGAAAACAACCCCGACGTCTGCACTGTATGCCATTCTGCACATTCCACCTGTAGACCTGGTAGCAAGGAACAAAGCGTTAACAACTGCAACCATGCTCTGTGCCTCGGGGCATCTTGTGTGACTATCCTCTTCATTTGTGTTGTTATTATTGTAAGAAAGAAGAAATTACCTCTAGGTTTATAAATACACAACATGACCATATAATCTATACATCAGCACTGAGTGAAAATCGAATAGAAATGTATATTTTGTGTTCATAAACGAAGAAGAAAACATCGCAACTTTGGGTTACTTTACAACACTATCATTGACAAATCATTTCTGATTGACACGACAGATTGTTCATCCATATGTCAAATTTTCGTACATATAAAAAATTCCCAGGAAATTGCTAGCTTCCTTTCCGTTTCTAGTTTTCTTCAAAGTAGGAGTGAAGTCTAAACTCTGCAAAAGTAAGTCGTCTACAAATTTTCAATCATATTTTACTTCCAATTGGTGAAGAATTGCAAGAGTTCTGTTCCATCAATCAAATCCTCTCGCCTTGCTGCAGGCAGCAGCGACAAGTGATCTGCACCCATAAAGAATTCGTAGCCTTTGACTTTGCGTATCCAACCTAATCAGGAGATCATATGGTGCCAAACGGCATATCAAATATTGATTTTGCACTCCGCAATAATGCAGTCCAAATTACCTCCCATAGTGGCTGTTAGTTTTGTTCGAGCTCACGACGCGGTTAATGAAACCACGCGGCTGTGAAAAATTAAAAGTTAAAGCCCTCGTTAAGTTCTTAAAAACAAACCAACTATAAACGGAAAGTGGAGGACTATTGCAGTCCATTTATACAACAAACTGAGAAGAAATAAGCATTAAAATAATTTTTCTAAAAAAAAAAAATTTAAAAAAAAACAAAACAGACAGTCGGAGTCAACCAATTATTGAATTAGTCTTGTTTTAAGAAGAAAACCAAAACAAAAACTCCAAAAACAAAAAAAAGCAAAACAAAAAAAAAAAAACAAACCACAAATCTAATTACCAACTCTAAGAAGCACGAAACTTTAAACATCTATCGTATTTTGCTGCAACGGAAAACAAAACAAAAATTGTTTAATGTCCCAGTTTTGTTGATATTGAAAGAGTGCCACTATTTATTATAATTTGTATAATAAATATAATAAAATAGTAATATACAATAAGTACGAAATTATAATTGTTGCAGAACGAATGTTGCTAAACTGTTGTTGCTAATTCTACATATATATATTCAACAGTTCAGCAGTTATCATGTAAGGCCTTTTATCATGCTGCCGAAAATGTTGCCGTAAGTTTAAAACATGAGTACATACGTAATTATTTATAAACATACATATATATATAATTTCATTCTCTTTCTAGTAGTTTTATATTTTTGTATGATTTTTTTTGTTGAGTAAGAAAAAGCGAGAGCGTGAAATTTGAAGTTACCATTCGAGTTCTCTCTCTTTCTCTTGTTCTCGATGGCAAAACAATTTACTATGGATTCTTTTTGTTTTGCCAATAAGCATTCTCAATGAACTTTAGGCATATAAACCGTAAATATTAATTACTTCTAGCTTTAGATTTGTTGTTGTAAACACCAGTTCTTTTTAAGTGAAGAAAGTGTAATTCCAATGGCTGTGATCGCCATATTGTTTAAACCTTGAAAACTCTTAAAGAATTTTTTCTGTGTAAATAAATCAAAAAATATGGAGTAAAAATTCAGTTTCCTTTTGCGATGGGGTAAAGATGTAGAAGTTTGATGTGTACATGAGATCCTCATTTTAGCGCCCTAGAGGATAAATGGAGGGTGGGCTTGGTCCCTGCAATTGCGCTAACATCAACACCATATCCATAGCATGCAAGTGAAGGAGATCATAGAAGAGTTTTAGGGGGTATCTAAATTTTTTTGTCTTCATTCGTTAGGAATGATATATTCTAGTCCTAATTTTTTTTTGCCTAACATTGTAGTTGTCTTCTTCAGCAAGCAGGCTTAAGACCTAGAAAGCTTCTAGTATTTGCCAAAAGGACGGATTTATTTTATAACATAGGTCCTAGTTTTTGATAGGGTTTTTCAGTTTGGTCTTTAAAACAAACTTCTGGTAACAGTACGGACTCATTCAGTCTGTGTGAGGTCCTCATGGACCGGCCAGTTCAACCTAACCTAACCTCTAACGGAAGTCCAAGGAAACCGGGGAGGACCATAGGGAGATTGGTGTTAGAGGCATAGGTTTGACATTACAATTGAAAAGATGGTTGGTGTCATGTGGGGACACGTCGCATGCAGGACATACATTACGTATGTCGGTGTTGATTCTGAATAAGTAAGAGTTTAACCTGTTGGGCCATGGTGACTCATGTCTCCCATGGTACTGTGCTTTCTTCTTCTACAAGAGTGGGATATCGTGGCGAATATTAACAACTCGATACATCACTATGCCGCTAGTAAATAAATGCACAACAGCAAAGTAAGCAACCATAAATATGTACATGTGAACGTCAAAGCAGGCAGCCAGACATACATGTAAACAGCGAAGTTTAGAGCAAAGAGACTATTTTACATACACACATGTGGTCAGCAGCTAAGAGCAAAGAAGAAAGAGAAGCAATCACACGTCATGTGATCATCACCTAAGAGCAGAAGTTATCACTCACACCTATGTATATACATATATAACTAGAAGACAAACGTGAATATCAGATGCAGGGGTGGGATTCTTGTTCTGTGAAAAGATGAAATGAAAAAAAAATTTCAAACAAAAATGTAAGTATATTTTATGTTTGCTTTTATGGAGCTTTACGGCCGAGAAATTTGAAGGCAAAGTTAAATATCCATTTTCCCTCCTACGCGTTTCGACGCTGACGTCTTCACTTACATTATTAAATTAAATGAATTTTATGATTTTTAATAATCGGGGATTGCCCATATTGCTTTTTTTTAAATGTATGAAAACATTTTTTTATTTGAAGCAATTTTTTAATTTTATAATTTATTTAATAATTTGGGAAAAATTTAAACAACGTGACATCAGGACGGACAAGGCGACAGCTGTTTCGATTATACCTTGTAAATCTCTTCAAAGCCTTTTCTCCCGGGAGTGGGAGTCGAACTCGCACCCCTACGATAGTTGAAATGGTTGTAAACGCATTCAGCTACGTCATGCCTGTTGTGAAGTCTTTCCCAATTGCCTTCTTTTTGCATATTTTAATCTTTTACACATTGCATACTTCGTATGCAATTATGTGTTAAAGCTATGCTTGGTACGGCGGTTTTCAAAGAAACTTTGGTTTTTGTTGCTGTTTTCGTTCTATTTATAGAACTACAACGATTAACCAATTTTGTCTGTTTGTATGATTTTTAATAATCGGGGATTGCCCATATTGCTTTTTTTTAAATGTATGAAAACATTTTTTTATTTGAAGCAATTTTTTAATTTTATAATTTATTTAATAATTTGGGAAAAATTTAAACAACGTGACATCAGGACGGACAAGGCGACAGCTGTTTCGATTATACCTTGTAAATCTCTTCAAAGCCTTTTCTCCCGGGAGTGGGAGTCGAACTCGCACCCCTACGATAGTTGAAATGGTTGTAAACGCATTCAGCTACGTCATGCCTGTTGTGAAGTCTTTCCCAATTGCCTTCTTTTTGCATATTTTAATCTTTTACACATTGCATACTTCGTATGCAATTATGTGTTAAAGCTATGCTTGGTACGGCGGTTTTCAAAGAAACTTTGGTTTTTGTTGCTGTTTTCGTTCTATTTATAGAACTACAACGATTAACCAATTTTGTCTGTTTGTATGATTTTTAATAATCGGGGATTGCCCATATTGCTTTTTTTTAAATGTATGAAAACATTTTTTTATTTGAAGCAATTTTTTAATTTTATAATTTATTTAATAATTTGGGAAAAATTTAAACAACGTGACATCAGGACGGACAAGGCGACAGCTGTTTCGATTATACCTTGTAAATCTCTTCAAAGCCTTTTCTCCCGGGAGTGGGAGTCGAACTCGCACCCCTACGATAGTTGAAATGGTTGTAAACGCATTCAGCTACGTCATGCCTGTTGTGAAGTCTTTCCCAATTGCCTTCTTTTTGCATATTTTAATCTTTTACACATTGCATACTTCGTATGCAATTATGTGTTAAAGCTATGCTTGGTACGGCGGTTTTCAAAGAAACTTTGGTTTTTGTTGCTGTTTTCGTTCTATTTATAGAACTACAACGATTAACCAATTTTGTCTGTTTGTATGATTTTTAATAATCGGGGATTGCCCATATTGCTTTTTTTTAAATGTATGAAAACATTTTTTTATTTGAAGCAATTTTTTTAATTTTATAATTTATTTAATAATTTGGGAAAAATTTAAACAACGTGACATCAGGACGGACAAGGAAGAGATTTACAAGGTATAATCGAAACAGCTGTCGCCTTGTCCGTCCTGATGTCACGTTGTTTAAATTTTTCCCAAATTATTAAATAAATTATAAAATTAAAAAATTGCTTCAAATAAAAAAATGTTTTCATACATTTAAAAAAAAGCAATATGGGCAATCCCCGATTATTAAAAATCATACAAACAGACAAAATTGGTTAATCGTTGTAGTTCTATAAATAGAACGAAAACAGCAACAAAAACCAAAGTTTCTTTGAAAACCGCCGTACCAAGCATAGCTTTAACACATAATTGCATACGAAGTATGCAATGTGTAAAAGATTAAAATATGCAAAAAGAAGGCAATTGGGAAAGACTTCACAACAGGCATGACGTAGCTGAATGCGTTTACAACCATTTCAACTATCGTAGGGGTGCGAGTTCGACTCCCACTCCCGGGAGAAAAGGCTTTGAAGAGATTTACAAGGTATAATCGAAACAGCTGTCGCCTTGTCCGTCCTGATGTCACGTTGTTTAAATTTTTCCCAAATTATTAAATAAATTATAAAATTAAAAAATTGCTTCAAATAAAAAAATGTTTTCATACATTTAAAAAAAAGCAATATGGGCAATCCCCGATTATTAAAAATCATACAAACAGACAAAATTGGTTAATCGTTGTAGTTCTATAAATAGAACGAAAACAGCAACAAAAACCAAAGTTTCTTTGAAAACCGCCGTACCAAGCATAGCTTTAACACATAATTGCATACGAAGTATGCAATGTGTAAAAGATTAAAATATGCAAAAAGAAGGCAATTGGGAAAGACTTCACAACAGGCATGACGTAGCTGAATGCGTTTACAACCATTTCAACTATCGTAGGGGTGCGAGTTCGACTCCCACTCCCGGGAGAAAAGGCTTTGAAGAGATTTACAAGGTATAATCGAAACAGCTGTCGCCTTGTCCGTCCTGATGTCACGTTGTTTAAATTTTTCCCAAATTATTAAATAAATTATAAAATTAAAAAATTGCTTCAAATAAAAAAATGTTTTCATACATTTAAAAAAAAGCAATATGGGCAATCCCCGATTATTAAAAATCATACAAACAGACAAAATTGGTTAATCGTTGTAGTTCTATAAATAGAACGAAAACAGCAACAAAAACCAAAGTTTCTTTGAAAACCGCCGTACCAAGCATAGCTTTAACACATAATTGCATACGAAGTATGCAATGTGTAAAAGATTAAAATATGCAAAAAGAAGGCAATTGGGAAAGACTTCACAACAGGCATGACGTAGCTGAATGCGTTTACAACCATTTCAACTATCGTAGGGGTGCGAGTTCGACTCCCACTCCCGGGAGAAAAGGCTTTGAAGAGATTTACAAGGTATAATCGAAACAGCTGTCGCCTTGTCCGTCCTGATGTCACGTTGTTTAAATTTTTCCCAAATTATTAAATAAATTATAAAATTAAAAAATTGCTTCAAATAAAAAAATGTTTTCATACATTTAAAAAAAAGCAATATGGGCAATCCCCGATTATTAAAAATCATACAAACAGACAAAATTGGTTAATCGTTGTAGTTCTATAAATAGAACGAAAACAGCAACAAAAACCAAAGTTTCTTTGAAAACCGCCGTACCAAGCATAGCTTTAACACATAATTGCATACGAAGTATGCAATGTGTAAAAGATTAAAATATGCAAAAAGAAGGCAATTGGGAAAGACTTCACAACAGGCATGACGTAGCTGAATGCGTTTACAACCATTTCAACTATCGTAGGGGTGCGAGTTCGACTCCCACTCCCGGGAGAAAAGGCTTTGAAGAGATTTACAAGGTATAATCGAAACAGCTGTCGCCTTGTCCGTCCTGATGTCACGTTGTTTAAATTTTTCCCAAATTATTAAATAAATTATAAAATTAAAAAATTGCTTCAAATAAAAAAATGTTTTCATACATTTAAAAAAAAGCAATATGGGCAATCCCCGATTATTAAAAATCATACAAACAGACAAAATTGGTTAATCGTTGTAGTTCTATAAATAGAACGAAAACAGCAACAAAAACCAAAGTTTCTTTGAAAACCGCCGTACCAAGCATAGCTTTAACACATAATTGCATACGAAGTATGCAATGTGTAAAAGATTAAAATATGCAAAAAGAAGGCAATTGGGAAAGACTTCACAACAGGCATGACGTAGCTGAATGCGTTTACAACCATTTCAACTATCGTAGGGGTGCGAGTTCGACTCCCACTCCCGGGAGAAAAGGCTTTGAAGAGATTTACAAGGTATAATCGAAACAGCTGTCGCCTTGTCCGTCCTGATGTCACGTTGTTTAAATTTTTCCCAAATTATTAAATAAATGAATTTTATTATACTCAGCTGAGCAGAGCTCACAGAGTATATTAACTTTGTTCGCATAACGGTAATCCGTAACGGCATAAACTAATCGAGATAGATATAGACTTCTATATATCAAAATGATCTGGGTGAAAAAAGAAATTCGTTTAGCCATGTCCGTCCGTCTATAAACACTATAACTTGAGTAAATTTTGAGGTATCTTGATGAAATTTGGTATGTAGGTTCCTGGGCGTTCATCTCAGATCGCTATTTAAAATGAACGAAATCGTACTACAACCACGCCCACTTTTTCGATATCGAAAATTTCGAAAAACCGAAAAGTGCGATAATTCATTACCAAAGACGGATGAAGCGATGAAAATTGGTAGGTGCGTTGACCTTATGACGCAAAATAGAAAATTAGAAAAATTTTGGACAATGGGCGTGGCACCGCCCACTTTTAAAAGAAGGTAATTTAAAAGTTTTGCAAGCTGTAATTTGGCAGTCGTTGAAGATATCATGATGAAATTTGGTAGGCACGTTACTCCTATTACTATATGTGTGCTAAATAAAAATTAGCGAAATCGGATGACGAACACGCCCACTTAAAAAAAAATAAGTCAAATTTTAACAAAAAATTTAATATCTTTACAGGATAAAAGTAAATTATGTCAACATTCGACTCCGGTAATGATATGGGGCAACAAAATACAAAGATAAAAGAAAATTTCAAAATGGGCGTAACTCCGCCATTCGTCTAGAATACTTTTGATGCCATAAGTCGAACAAAAATTTTCATTTAATTCGTCTAGAATACTTTTAATTTAGCGAAATCGGATGACGAACACGCCCACTTAAAAAAAAATAAGTCAAATTTTAACAAAAAATTTAATATCTTTACAGGATAAAAGTAAATTATGTCAACATTCGACTCCGGTAATGATATGGGGCAACAAAATACAAAGATAAAAGAAAATTTCAAAATGGGCGTAACTCCGCCATTCGTCTAGAATACTTTTGATGCCATAAGTCGAACAAAAATTTTCATTTAATTCGTCTAGAATACTTTTAATGCCATAAGTCGAACAAAAATTTACCAATCCTTGTGAAATTTGGTAGGGACATAGATTCTATGACGATAACTGTTTTCTGTGAAAATGGGCGAAATCGGTTGAAGCCACGCCCAGTTTTTATACACAGTCGACTGTCTGTCCTTCCGCTCGGCCGTTAACACGATAACTTGCGCAAAAAAGGATATATCTTAACTAAACTTAGTCCACGTACTTATCTGAAGTCACTTTATCTTGGTATAAAATATGGCCGAAATCCGACTATGACCGATATCGAAAATTACGAAACATTAAAAAAATGCCATAATTCTGTACCAAATATGAAAAAAGAGATGAAACATGGTAATTGGATTGGTTTATTGACGCAAAATATAACTTTAGAAAAAACTTTGTAAAATGGGTGTGACACCTACCATATTAAGTAGAAGAAAATGAAAAAATTCTGCAGGGCGAAATCAAAAGCCCTTGGAATCTTGGCAGGAATACTGTTCGTGGTATGACATATATAAAAAAATTAGCGGTACTCGACAGAAGATGTTCTGGGTCACCCTGGTCCACATTTTGGTCGATATCTCGAAAACGCATTCACATATACATTTATATATATATATATATTTTAAAATCCTCATTAATACTTTTAATTTGATACCCATATGGTACAAACACATTCTAGAGTCACCCCTGGCCCACCCTTATTGCGATATTTCGAAAAGGCGTCCACCTATAGAACTAAGGTCCACTACGTTTTAAATAATCATTAACACCTTTTATTTGATACACATGTCATACAAACACATTCCAGGGTTACCCTAGGTTCATTTTGCTAAATGGTGATTTTCTCTTATTTTGTCTAAAAAGCTCTCAGCTGAGTATGTAATGTTCGGTTACACCCGAACTTAGCCTTTCTTACTTGTTTTTGATTTCATTTTATTGAAAAACAGTACCTATATACATATTAACTATCACTTGCTAGCTCTGCATCTATCCATTGTAAACCTTAACAATTAGCGCAACTAATAGCTGATCGCTTAAAATTAGCACATTCACACACACACATTACTAATGGCCACATTTCGAAAAGCTTGAAGGAAATTCAAGTTAAATTTTTAAACAGACATAAACTGATAATTTTGGAATATATAGCATTTAGGACACCTTATTTTCAGTAATTTAGAGAAAATGTTTGCTTATATTCAAGTATTTAGTTATTTTTTATACATTTACCTTCAATATTGATACAAAGATTGAAGGTATATTGATGCAATGCAACTCTTCTCTCCCTGCCGTTCTTCATTCCACTCCATTCGACTGCCTTCTTTTACTGCCTTCTCTTCTCATATATGTAATACTCCTATATTGCTAATAGAAAATGCTCGCAATGTGTTTTGAATTCGAAATCAAAACAAGACAGCCTATAAAATTTTTGTGGTTTTAGCAGCATAAGTGTGACAAGAAAAAATTTAATTTAGGTACATACATTTGATTATTGAATATAAAAACAGAAACGTTTAAACAACAATAATATATCGGCACTCTGTTTGGGAATGTACCTAGCCTTTTGTAGCAATATAGGAGTGTAACATATATGGCTAAACTATATCGCACACTAACTACAAAATAGTCAACTTGAAAAATGTAAATTTTCAGGAAAGAAGAAAAACGGTTTATGTGAAAACGTCTGTAATGTTATACTGAAATCCAATTTTACAAAGAAGGAGACCTTCATTATAAAATGAATTGACGAAATTTTTTGTAATTATTTTCTTTATGGATAAAATATATAGCAATTTTGAATTATGACTATTTGACTACTCGTACATCCACAATTATTTCATCAAAAAGGCACATTTCACAATAATACAAGCAAATTTACTTACTCTTTACGTATAAAAAGACACAATTTTAATTAATACACAATAAAGTTTTTTGCAACAAGATAGTCAGAATTTAAAATAATACGCTTTATACGTAAAAAAACTGTTCACTTGTTTTTAAGCACATTAACACAACTAAAAATAGTACTCATTAGTTGATACAGCGCAAGTGATGCAGTCAACACCAAAGCTGGCATAACGGTAATTTTCCAGTTAAGAAAGAAAATAATGACAACGAAATTTAAGGGGCAGTTAGAGATGTGTACTGGGAATTGGTTTATGGAAAAAACCGATTTTGAAATATTTTAAGTTATGACTCGTTTGTAGTTAGTGTTAGTCTTTGTACTGCATGACCGCTGTGTAAGCGTTGCTTATTTTGTCCATATATTCCTTAACATCTACTGGGGACCTAGGCGACCCCTCAATAAGGGATATAAATCAACGCATCAGATTGCTTGCGGATGAACACAAGCGAGCGAAATGGGGGGAGCACTTAAAGAATTGTAACCTCTGTCGGTGCTTACCTACACCACTTCTAGTCGGCTAGCATCGGTGCAATTCAGGAACGTAACATCCAAACCAGGAAGAATTAAACAAGGGATGCCACAGGGTGGTGTCCTATCCCCACTTCTGTTTAACTTCTACATATCGGTGCTACCTTCACCACCAGAAGGAGTCACTATTGTTTCCTACGCCAATGACTGCACAATAATGGGCACAGGCCCAGGCCCACACATCGATGACCTTTGTAACAAAGTAAACAGCTATCTCCCTGATCTCTCCAGTTTCTTCGCCTCGCCTGACATTGTCATCGACCAAATCATCGGCGACCTTATTACAAAATGGACGCGCCAGATGTCGACCATATTGAACATCCACGTCGATGGCATCACGCTACCGACTGTCATAAACCCAAAAATCTTGGGTGTGACGTTCGATCAAGATCTACGTTTTGGAGATCATGCAAGCGCAATTGTTCCTAAAATCCAGAGCCGTAATAAAATCCTCAAATCTCTTGCCGGCAGCACTTGGGGTTAAGACAAAGAAACGCCCATTATTACTTACATAGCAATTGGCCGGCCGATTGCATGCTACGCGTCCCCGATATGGCCACCAAACCTAAAGGGTATTCACGGGAAGAAAATACAGGCCTGTCAAAATACCGCCCTCAGAACCGATACGGGCAGTCTCCTTATGTCCCCAGAACACCATCTACACAATGAGGCGAGAGTACTCCCCATTAGAGAGAGAAACCAAACAGTCTCTGTTGAATACCCAGAAAACTGGGCATCCCAACAGACTTCTGATTGATGAGGCTACACCGCCCAGGGTCTTAAGGGGTCAACTCCGTAAGGATTATGAGGAAATACGGCATCTGAAAACATAGCCGCATGAAGCAAAAAAGCACAAGCAGGGCTCGAATCGTAACATACGATCACGGATCGGCAACCATACCAAAGAAAATTACCTGATACGTCAAACGTATAAACAAAATGGGATTATAACATACGATGGTAAACGAAACGTAATTTATTTTCAATTCACAATAAATTCTACGATCCACATTAGGTTGGATTGTATTTTTTGCTTGAATTTGATTTTGAACTGTCAAATTGGTTGCCAAAATATGAAAAATAAAGTAAATAAATGCGATGGATCCAATTTTATTGCTTTGTTTAAGCTCCAGTAATAGCGAAGGCGATGAAAAGATAGTGCGAAGGCGGTTAAGATAGTGCAGTAACCCTTTGGACTTATCGAACAAAGCGTAAGCATATTATTTATGTGGGTTAGGTTTAATGTTTAGCTTTTAAATTCACACAAATTGTAATTTATTTATTAAAAGAATATTAAATGTTATAAAGAAATAGAATATGTATTGTATTTTAACAAGAATTTGTAATTTTATAGGAATTGATTAAATTTCAAACGCTTTGATCACCGGCTCGTACACGACTCCACTCTTCTTTCGGCTTCTTCTTTTATTGTTCTCTTGTCATTTTGTTACACTAAGCATCAAGGTTACCAGATATTTGAAGTAGAGATATGGTGACCAGATGTACGCCCCACAATCGGTCATCCTATAAAGCATTCGACCCGAATGTAGTGTCGTTTTCTATAGTGGACCAGGCTTTCATATATTCGGCGCATGAGGTTGTTTGTTTTGGCCCTTCGTTGTTACCAATTTTTACAACATCATAGGTGTCGTTGTGTTTTTCTTTCACGACTTTATAAGGACCCAAGTATTTAGGCTTTAGCTTTAAGCCACCTCCAAATTGAGTTCTTTTAATAGCAACAATATCACCGTGTTTGTAGCGTACCGGTGTTTTTCGTCGAAGATTATACGTTTTTTTTGTTTTCATATTGAATTTTTAATATTTGTTGTTTTGCTTGTCGTCTCATTTGGCAAAGGTCTTCGCTGAAGTTTAATATCATTTCGTTTTCGATGAGGTTTTTTATTTCTAAGTCTTCCTTTGTTCGCATTTTTGTACCAATAAGTAGTTCAAACGGAGTAGTGTTAACGCTTCTGCAGAATGTTGAGTTTAAAACTTGTTGAAGTTTGTCGACGTTTTCAAACCATTTCGCTAGGTCTTCTATACTAAGCTTCGATAAAACTGTTATAATCGTTGAATTAAGACGTTCGATTTGCCCATTCGCTCTAGGCAGACCGGTTGTAATTTTTATATGTTTGATGTTTTCTTCTTGACAATATTTTAAAAATTCTTCAGAAGTAAAAGCAGATCCTCTGTCAGAAACAATTTGATACAGATTGCCGAAAATCATGCTTTGTGCTCGTAGTTTGGTAATAGCGTCGTTGGCTGTTGTACTTTTCGTTGGATATATCCAGCAGAACATCGTAAATGAATCGATAATTGCAAAGATGTACTTGTACTGTTTGGATGTTGTTTCCAGTGGACCAAGAAAGTCGATGTGGTTGGTGTGAAAGGGTGTCTCCCCTTTATCTAGCGGATGTAATTCACCTTCTTGCTTACCTTGCTTTCGATTAACAAGTATACACAGAATGCAATTGGAAATATGTTTTTGTATTTTTTCGTCGATCTTCGGTATAAAAAATTCTTTGCATACCAACTCCTTCGTCTTTTTAATACCAAAAGGCCCTTTCTCGTGAGCCTGTCGTATTATCTCACGTTGCATATTTTTAGGTACAACCACCAGTCCTTCATCATTTTTTGTTTTGTATATTACGCCACCTTTCATAAAATAATTGTCATGCGTATGCTTATTCTGTAATAATTTAGTGATTTCTTTTAAATCATCGTCTTCTTGTTGTGCCTTCTGTATTTTTGAAATAATGCTATCTTCGCCAATAGCCATAACTGCGTAGCGGCCAAGGGCATCTACATGCTTCATCTGCGAGCCCGCACGATGCTCTACACTGAAGTCGTATTCTTCTAAAAACAAAATCCATCTCGCGACTCTAGTACACAGATCTTTTTTTCTAAAGTTTTTGTGAAAGCGTTGCAATCTGTTACTAGTTTGAAGTGAGTACCTAACAGATATACCCTAAACCTCTTAAGTGCTTCGATTGCAGCTAATATTTAAGCTCATAACTAGTGTACTTTCTTTCTGCGTCAGTTGTTTTTCGACTCATATAATAAACCGGATGTAACTGTCCATCTTCGCCTGACTTTTGAAGTAGTACAGCGCCGTAACCATCAATAGATGCGTCTGTATGCACTTCGGTTTCTCAATTTTGCTTAAAAATATTTAACACTGGCTTTTCACCCAAAAGTATCTTTAATTTATTGAAAGCGTCAATTTGTTCGTTTCCGATTTTAAATTTAGAATTTTGTTTCTTTAAATCGGATAAAGGTTTTGCAACTATTGAAAAATTGGGTGTAAACTTTCTAAAGTAACCCGCTAGTCCAAGGAAACTTTCTAATTGTTTTAGAGTTTGAGGTATTTTAAACTTACGTGATGCTTCCACCTTCATTGGTGATGGCGATATTTGTCAATTTTCAACAACATGTCCGAGAAACTCTACACTTTTCATTAAAAACTGGCATTTTTTCAAGTTTAGTTGAAGTCCATATTCTTCGCATACACGTAAAACCGTTTCTAAATTTCTTAGAGCTTGTATTTCATTTTCAGAAGGAATTATCACGTCATCAACATACGGGTAAGGCTATGCCATTGCGCGTCAGCTCTCGAAAAATCGTATTCACATGTCTTTGAAAAACTCCCGGCGAATTCGATAAACCGAAAGGTACCTTACAAAACTGGTATTGTCCATTATGGGTTACGAACGATGTGTATTTACGACTCGATTCCGCAACGGGTACATGAAAAAATCCATTTTTCAAGTCAATCGTACTGAACACTTTACCATTTTGTAGTCGATCAAGCTGATCTTCGATCAGTGGGAGTAGAAACCGATCTTTAACTATAACTTTATTAATTCTTCTATAGTCAATGCACAGTCGCGGTGTACCATCACGTTTTTTAACCAGCACGACCGGACTACTAAATTCAGATTCAGAATGTTCAATAACACCATCACTTAGCCACTGGTCAACATGATCGTCTACGACACACCTTTCTTTAAAGGGTAATCTTCGCGGTTTGGCAAAAATCGGAGTATCATCACTCAACACAATATACATCTTTATCTGAGTTGTTTTACATAGATTTGGTTTGTAGGCTTTTATCATTACAATTACTTTTTGCTTTGCTTCTTTGCTTGCGGTTTCACCAATAATAAAATTTTCGTGATCACGTGTGATATCAATTTTCATTATAGGAGCTGTTTCTATTTGCTCATCACACATTTTTTGAATTTCAATTCCGTCGGGATTGATTTTTATTTCAACTTGTGAGCAAAATTCTTTCCCAATTATTATATCTACGTTCATACATTTAGTCGGCACAATATGGAAATTTACGTTATATACTTCACCGTCAATTCCGACTGATTGTTCTAATATTCCAATTGGCTTTATTTTGTTTTCGTTGGTATTTAAACCAAATCCCACCAAGTAAATATTAGACCGCACAATATTTGGTTCATTTAAATTTTTGTAAATATTCTCACTCATTATGTTGAACTTGCTTCCCGTGTCAATCAGAGCAACGCACTTTTGTTTACCAATGTGAATAACTTTATTCATTAAACCGACTTTCGAATTAACACAGCGCACATTAGGTTTCGGATTTTCGCTTTTATTTACTGCACAATTTTTGGCTATATGAGCGAATTCGTTGCACTTGAAACATTTTGTGCCTCTGCTTTTGTTTTTGCAATCACCAGATTTATGGCCTTGTTCACCACAATTGAAGCAAACCAGATCTCCTTTAACACTTCTATCTATTTCTCTCTTTGTCCGTTCTCTTTCTTTACGCTTTCTTTGTATTAGGATTCACCGTATATTTGTTTTTTTTCGCGAAATATTTCATGGCTTTTTAATTTTTGTTTGAACTCTCACATTTTCTACACCATACAAAATAGTTTTATTTCCGTTTAAATCTTTAATAACGTCGATAACATACTGAATAAGTGCTCTTTCTTCCACATTTCCTCGCGATGCAATGTCTTTCATTTTAAAAAAATACTCTTGTACACTTTCTTCTTTACTCATCTTACGCTCTGATAGTTGCTTATGTAGCAGCGCACTGTTTGTATTTGTTTTGAATTCGCTAACAAACCTTGTTTTAATTTATCCCAAGAAGTTGTTATTCCCCTCTCAGTAGAAATAAATAACTTTGCAAGGCCTTTTAATGACTTTTTTGCGAAAACAAATTTTTGGAATTCATCCCAGTACATTAATGCGGAGGTTTCTTCGAACTCGTTAACCCAAATTTCAACAGGTAGTTTATCTGTGCCGTCAAAAGATCTAACCGAATCCTCGATATCGCGAAAATTGATTGCAAATCTATGCATCATATTATTTCTCACTGGCACTGTTTGTTGTTGCTCGTTATTTTCTTTTACATCATCTTCTTCATTGTACGTTCGTCTTGTTGAATTTTCGTACACACGTCTTCGATTTTCGTTATTCTTTAAATTTGAAAAGTTACTGACTACACTTGCGCCATCGTCATTGTTTACAAAAGACAAAAAGCAATCATCGTTTCGCTTTGGTTCTTTTTCTTTGATCTTGTTTCTACTTGTAGCTGCTACCATTTCGTTATTTTACCATCTTCCACAGTGCAGTTGCCGTCGTTGTTTTTGTTACTGCTGCTGTTGACGCCTTCGTCGTCGTCAGCGTCGTCAGCATCGTCTTCGTCGTTTTTCTCGCTAGCACAAAGTAATCGCCCTTTTTGCAAATTTTCCATGATATGCGCTTCTAAGTTATCAGCTTTATAATTCAACCCCAAAATGCTGCAAATGGATGCAAGATCGCTTGCGTCTAAATTGTCGTCAATATATTTAATCTTATTGTTATAGTAATAGGAGTTTATCTCAAAATCAAAACCGGTGAATTCACGTAAGCGTTTGCGATTATTTCTATCACCTTCGAATTCAAACACTAGTTTGTGCAATGCCACTACACTTTGTTTGCTGCTGCGTCGCAAACTTTCGCGAACCTTCTGTATTGAATCTAAAGACATTTTACTTTGCAGCTCAGATCGTTATAAAAAAAATTTTGTTTGCGCTTCCCTTCGTCTTTTTCTGGACGAGTCCCCAAAATGTGGGTTAGGTTTAATGTTTAGCTTTTAAATTCACACAAATTGTAATTTATTTATTAAAAGAATATTAAATGTTATAAAGAAATAGAATATGTATTGTATTTTAACAAGAATTTTGTAATTTTATAGGAATTGATTCAATTTCTAACGCTTTGATCCCCGGCTCGTACACGACTCCACTCTTCTTTCGGCTTCTTTTATTGTTCTCTTGTCATTTTGTTACACTAAGCATCAAGGTTACCAGATCTTTGAAGTAGAGATATGGTGACCAGAACACGCCCCACATTTATGTATTATATCTTTGTAACAAATAATTATTGCAGTTTCTTGAAGAGATTTCGCTTAACTTAAGAAGCTTTTAGTTACTTTCTGGAGAAGTTAAACTTGAAGCAAGCCGATACCAAAGAGGATATCTCGTCATGAATTCCGCCAATATTTCCTTTCGGCTTGGATTAAGCTTGTTTGAATTCGACCTTTGTTAATAATAACGAGTTTGAAATTTATTATTATATTTTACTTATTCATCTATTTTAACAATTTTCTTACATTTTCAATGAAATTTGTGTGTATACGATAGCCAATTTGTGTTCGAATGAAAGTGGAACGGAACGTGTACGTTCAGTCACTCGTCGCGTATGTTGCGATCCAAAATTACGATCGAAGTAGTACGTTCACGTATGTCATAATCCGAAAATCATATTTTCACGTGACGAGTTATACGATCACGGATGTTACAATTTGGCCCCAGGTCCTCACTATATCCACAAACAGGCGTCAGCCCTCTATGCCAGGAATTGCCCGGCAAATCCGGTACTCAAAGAAAAATAACCAGAACTAGAAGAGGAGGAACACACTCTCCCTAGGGAAACGCGCATCACTCTAGCTCAACTTCGATCTGGATACTGTAACAGGTTAAACTCGTTACCTATCCAGAATCAATGCCGACATACAAAATGTATGTCCTGCTTGCAATATGTCCCCAAATGACACCAACCATCTTTTTAATTGTATTGTGGAACCAACGCCTCTAACACCCCTCTCATTATGGTCCACCCCTGTTGAAACAGCTGGTTTCCTTGGACTCCCGTTAGAGGACATTGATGAAAATTTGTGATTGGTCGCCCCTATTGGATGGGGCAAAGTACTGCTACAATAACAACAACAACAATTTGTGGCCAGTCACACCTATTGGATGGGGCGAAGCACTGCTACAACAACAGCAACAACAAGGCGTACCTGAATGTTAATTTATAAGATGAAATGTATACGTGTATAATTGAATTAATTATTTTTACCTATGTTGGATTTTTTATTTGTAAGTTTTGAAATATTAATATTATTTATTTACCTTTAAGTGATATAAAAGCTGATGTAGAACTATCTATTAAACTCCTCTGATAAACATAATTAAAAAATAAATTAATAAATTTTTTACATAAAGTAACATAAAAGTTTATTTATTTATGGTGCAAATGATTGCGAATTCCCTCAAAATTTAAACTACCGTATATTAAAAAAATGTCCAGAAACTAAATTCCAGTGTCCGGATACTAGTGAAAATCGACTTTTTTTTTGAATTTTAATTTTTTTTCCATTGATTCGAACTCAATTTTCAAGTTTTCCGAAGTTTCCGATAACTTAGCTTTATCTTCACTCAAAATATTAATGAGAGCAAATGATCGTGCATTTTCGGCTCTCAATGCGACCAACTAATCAAACACAATAGACAAAGTAATTTCTTTCTTGTTTTCTTTATCACCCATGTAGTCTTTCGCACATAAGTTGTTAAGGCGAGGTCTAGCAGGGAAGATCGGAGAGACGTGCGACGGACATTAGCGCAGTTTTCGCAAAACTAGTTACTGTTTGAATTTAGAAAGTACTCCAAATCAGCTTGCAAAACACGGACACAGTGCATATGAAATAATTCATTGCACTTGGCGCATTGAATTTTAGCAGTGACTTTGTTCAACTTTATAACCACAAACACACGGCGTATTGTATTAGATGCATATAACATTTGAAATTTATTCGTGACATCACACAGTTTAAGGAGTAATTATCTCAAGCAGATTGAGTTTGTAATTATTTACTTTTATTGTGATGTACAAATACAAACTCGTTAAACACGCTAAATGTAAAAAATGGTGATATAAAACACGGAGCGATTGTAAAACACGTAGCTACAGTTCAACACGACAGTTTATCCAATTAATTTATTAGTGACTTTAACAAAACAGTACTACGCTATGTAGCAATATATGAAGCAGTTGCTTTCCCTCATTGCAAGCTCGCAACATGGGTTATGTAAGTGCAAATCAACTATCACCACCTGTCAGCAGCCCCAAACAAATATTACACTTGTAGAAAAAATAGTTAAAACGGATAGCAGTCGTTTCCTCCTTAACTAGTAAGGCAATCAAAATAAAATGCATGCGCAACTACTCATAGATGTTGCACCTAACCAAATATGTGCCCATTTTTGAAAAGGCCATATCATCTTTTGCTGCAAATGCAGCGAAAATGTTTTTCTATTTTCCGTAAATTATTAGAAGTAATTTATTTTTGATTGTCGTTTGTTACATTGACAATAAAATCAGACCCATCCAGCAAAACATTGTAGATTTTTGACTCTATTATGCATTCAATAAAACAATAATGAGATAATTCGGAATTTGTAAATAAGAAATAATACAGTAAGAGCCCGTAACGGCCAGAGCTTTGTTATTTTATAAAGGTTGAAATTTCGTCAGTGCATACTTCCAGCTGAAGCAGGTCTATTATAAAACTTAAGTCGTGGTGGCTTTAACAGATATCGTGCAAAAATTTTGCAGAAAGATATACCTTTCTTTCGTCATTTTATAAAGGCTGATTTTCATATATGGTCTTCGTCACGATATAAGAAGCCACTAGCTTCATTGCCAGACGCTTTCCATAGTGGCTTTGATTAGCCACACACTTTTAATCCTTCTAAACTTCACAGAACATCGAAGCAATTTTATACTGAAATTCGAATACAAAATCTTAAAAAAAAACTTTTGAAATTTTTTTTGCCGCAAAAAACTGTCTGCTTTCATTTTATGAAAAAGTACAGTTTTGTATTACAAATGGAAAGTGTCTGGCAATAAGGCTAGTGGCTTCTTATATCTTGGCGAGGATCATATATTAAAATCAGTCTTTATAAAATGAGGAAAGAAAGGTCTATTTTTCTGCAAAATTTTTGCACGATATCTCTTAAAGCCACCATGACTCAAGTTTTATAATAGACCAACGATACTGCTTCAGTTGGAAGTATGCACTGACGAAATTTCAACTTTTATAAAATGACAAAGGTCTGGCAGACACGTGCTCTTAGACTATACGGTTTTTCAATTAGAAGACAATTTTTATAAGCGGTGTCGCCCCTCGGCAGTGTTTGGCAAGCACTCCGAGTGTATTTCTGCCAATAAAAGCTCTTAGTGGAAACTCATCTGCCTCGCAGATGCCGTTCGGAGTCGGCATAAAACAAGTAGGTCCCGTCCCGCCAGGTTGAACTGGCCGGTCCATGAGGACCTCACATAGACTGAATAAGTCCGTAGTGTTCCCGTCCCGCCTATTTGTAGGAAAAATTAAAAAGCGGCACGACGCAAATTGGAAGAGAAGCTTGGTCTAAAATCTCTTCGGAGGTTATCACGCCTTACATTTATCTATTTTAACAAATTCAAGCCACCTGTTACAAGGGTGCAATGTAAATTATATGCCGCTCAATCTTAAAAAAATGTGAATTCATGTGCTTGTGGTCAAAAGAGTTTAGCGAACCCTACGAACTAATCTGGAACCTGCGTTATCAAGTCCACGCAGACTGCCTTGAATCAATACAAAAACAATCAGACCAATTCTAAATATTCTCGCGGAATTTTGTTCTCGCAGATTTTTTTATTCCCGAGGAAAAATTCCTCCAATTCTGTTCTCCTAGGGAGAACAATAATTGGGGAATAGGAATTTCGAATTTTCGAAGACAGCTGTTTTGTCAATTGAAATTTCGTTGCACATTTCTTATTTTGTTTAAAAAATTGAAAAGTTTAATTATTGTTGCAAATTTGTTGGAAATTAAGAAATAAAATATAAACAATGCACAGTATTTATTGCATTTCATGTGGTATTCACTGAAATGAGTAATGAATTGGTGCCACAGCAACATCAACAGCGGAACATAAGAAGAAGACGGCCGCATAACACAAATCTGCCGGAGTTGCCTGCTTTCATTCAGCAAAGCAGTTTTCTGGCGGTCAAGTTGAGTTGAATTCGTCCTTCGTCATATGCCAAAATCTATTTAAGCCTTATTAAAAAATCCTTGCGCAATTTCTGGATGGCTGCATCAAATATGTATACCAAGAGCTCTACCGTTGCTTATGATATACTTTTCGACTTAAAATAAAGAATATTGTGGTTGTAGTTGTTGTTGTATTAACAGTGAGAATATTTTGGTAGAATGTAAATACATATTTTAGCACAAATTTGTACAAATAAGTGTTCTTTCTTAAAATAACCAATTTCCTTTAACTATTTTGATGCATCCCCTTTAATTTAACAAGTGAAAAAAACTCCTATGAAATGGCAGAGAAATCTCCCTCTCCCTCACATTCATAATACCTACTTTTCTCCCATAACCGGTTTCCGCTTTTTCGAACATTGTTCAGAATAGGAGGAAAGGGAGAAGTGAAAAAACTCACAAGGAATTTTTATTTAGAATACGAGGAATGGGAGAAGGGAAAAAACTCGCACGGAATTTTGGTTTAGAATTGGGCTGAATTTTTACTATTTCGGACTCCCTTTTTTCTGTAAAAATAGACTGTTGTCACCTCTCTCAGTAATTAATGCTCAACAAATTTGTTTCTGTTCAATTAGTTTAATTACTACATTTAGCTGATGATATCTCTTTTGTAGCTGAGGAGATTTAGATATCGATGCTAGACAAGCCGCAGCCCATCAACGATTGGTCAAAAAAAAAAAATATTGAATATTATATATAAGTATGTACATATGTATGTATATAAATTAATCGCGTGAAAAGGATTAGGCTGGTTTCATTGCACCACACGAGGGCAGCGCTCTGCTACAGCGTTCATAAAAAAATACTTCTTTTGTTTTGACTCATACACACAGACATGTCTACCTTTCTAATAGAAATGTTGTAACTTAAAAGATTTGTTAACAAGGATCATACATTCTGTTATTAAGGCAGTATCTGAGCAAAGTCATTAATAAATTCATATCTCAGGAGATTGGTTAAGAAGGTTGTAACTGAAAAAACTATTTTGTATCAAAAAATCTTTGAATTTAACTTCATTTATTTGCCTTTTACAATTCGCAAAAGACGTTAATTGGTAAACCAAAATATAGATTCATGATGTGCATTTTAAGAAGTTAACGAAGTTGACGAGATTTGAGAAGAAAATAAACTAAATTTAGTTCATATTTCCTCCGTAAAAATTGGTTTTATTTCAATTACAACAATTTTAACCGGCGTCCCCGTTTCAAGACCTCGGTCAGAAACGAAAAAAAAAACGAGTTTTGTAAATTCAACTTAATATTGACATATTTTTCAGATCAAATCACCGGTTGAGGAGCATGAACAACTAGAAATCATAACGCCAAGCATTGCATGGCAGCCCGTCAATATTATTACCAAACTCTTGCTGGCTCCTTATCGACAAAGGTACATATTTTTTTCAAATGTAGTTAATGATGTTATGAAACACTTAAAAAATCAGTTAGACAGTCGAACTTCGATAACTCGTATAATTTTTTTTTTAATGAAAATGTTAGACTCATTGAGACAGAATAACTTTTGTTTTTGTAAAGAAACTTCAGTGTAAAAGATATTTCTTAAAAATATACCGTTCATTCCTCATATGTATATTTCAGGAAATAAGATCCTAATGGGTTTAACCGACAAAGTCAGGGCTGCTCAACCCCTATACACTTGTAGCACTTTTGTTTTTGTTTTGCCCTGAATCACAGGCACACATACAAATTCACACTTCAAATATAAAAAAAATGTTCATAGCACTCCCATATGGCCTTACATATAAGTTCGAATCATATGAAAATGCTCCAATTTCTTATGAAAGTGCCAAGAAAAAGCACTCCCGTATAAAGATCAGGCACTTGTGTATGATGAAAAACATTTACACTAACAATTTGACAACTAAAAATTATTCAAAAATATGATAGCACTGAAAAAAATTTGTAATCAAAATTGATTCATAAATAAAATTAAAATAGATAACTGACCGCAGAGCTGAAATATATGGGACATATGACCAAAGAATATAAGCAAAACTGTACCAAAAGAAGAGGAGCCTCTTCTAACTTCATAAGAAAATAGTTAATTATCCTCAGGGGAAGTCAGTAACTAGTGATACAAATTTCTCGTTCGGAACTAGACCTAGAGTGCCAAATAATACTATTTTGTTAGTAGCTATATTTGCAATTATAAAATCGACATTTTGGATTTTTATATTTCATATTTATTTATTTATTTATTTAACTAACTAGAACTATCGAAAAATGCGATAATATCATACTAGAAGCAACATGTAGAATTTCGCTCCGATTCGGGGCCAACGAAAAATTACCTCTTTCTCGATATCAGCTGTAAAATTTTACACTAGTTCTTAACTATCCAAAAAGTGCCAATAAAGAACTAGTTCTAAAGTGGAAATTTGTATATAGTTGCGGGGACAATTTCCATCGCCTTGGACATCGCAATGTTAAATTCGCCAGTTGAAAGCATGTAAAATAGATAGATGGCGAACTATTAGTGATAGATGGCGAACTATTAGTGCCCTCTAATTAAGCATTTCGAAAGTTATGAAAGTTATCAAACTCAATTTCTAATGCAACATTCACGGAAATCTCCATATTCACTTTTAGCATGATTGTTGAAAACCATTTCCGACGATATATATAAAATATGTTACTACAAAAACTGAGGCTATAGGTCAATGTAATTTTTAGCAACTTTCAGAATTAAATTTATTGGCTCTTGAATGTTGACGATATAACTATTTACGTAATATTTTAACCAAACATTTTGTAACTTTAAACCAAATCTTCAACTTTTCCCGACCTCAAATAATTAAAATTTTTTTAATTTTTTTTTTCTTAAATACAAAAAAATTTCAAAAATACAAAATACTACATTTTCAGGTGCCAAGCTTTGAACTCAGGTATCCCTGCATTCATACTGGTGTTAAGACAGACAACCTACCCACTCAGTCACTTGAATGCCCGCTGCTCGCTTTGTAATTTGTATCTAAATTTAGCCATTTTATTGCTATATATTTTATACACACTTGACCCGTAATCAAAGTCGCTGACTAAAAGGCTGTTTAGTTAAAATCTTGTCTATATTTCAAACGGCATATGGGAGTTTTCACTGTTACGGCCGCGACACTTTTGTGCAAAATTTTTATATTTTTAAAGAAAACTGTCGAATTGTTTGGAATATTATACGCAAAAAATGATGTAAAAGTATGAAATATGTAAGGGGCGATAACCTCCGAAGTGATTTTAGGCCGAGCTTCTCTTCCAATTTGCGTCGTGCTCCTTTTAGTTTTTCCTACAGTTGGCGGAAAAATTTTTCTTCTAATTAAAAAAACGTGCTTCAAAATTTTTGATATTGCCTTGTCCGGGCCGTGAAGTCGGAAATATAATCAGGCAAATTACAAATAAAAAAATTAATTGGTATAGCCTAGCCCAGGAAAGGTCAATGAAAAGGTTTTCGGTCGCGATATTATAAAATTGTTAAATTATGGAGAACTCATTTCCGTACCATAGACTGTACAATTTTCCCACTCAACTTAGTAAACCAAGAGGGGTTTACCATATCTAAATTTTGTTTAATGTATTTTGGGCGATATCTCCGCAACCGTAGGTAAGGTAAGTTTGAACTGGCCGGTCCATGTGGACCTCAAATATACTGAATGAGTTCGTAGTGTTACCAGAAGTTTGTTTAACGACCAAACTTAAAACCCCTATCAATAATCAGGACCGATGTTACAAAATAACTCCGTCCTCTTGGAAAACACTAGAAGCTTTCTAGGACCTATTCCACTTGCAGCTTCTAGATCTGATAGCCGTATCACTCCTAATAACTGGAGTCTAAGCCTGGTAAGCGTAGAATACGAGCACAAAACGAGCTCCAACCCGCGCTTTATACATCTGCTATCACTGGTCAACCCTTATTAAAAGGCATGTGACGCCAGAAGGTAGTGCCCAGTCAGAATTCGCATCATGAGTCCACAGTCCTCTCTTTTTAATGATAGAATTAACTTTGTTAGTCTAAGGTTGTTCTTCGGTACTTTGCAGCTGCGCGCTTAAGTCCACGCCTTTGCCGCTTGGTCGATCATGTGCAATCTTGCCCAATCGAGTTGGGACGTCTACTGAGCAAGCTTCGAGGGATGCGCCATATTTTCTAGTTCATCCGCTTTTTCATTCCCATCTATTCCCATATGCTCTGGGACCCAATATAGATGTATGCTTCTCCCTGTCTCGATTATTTCCAGGGATTGCTTACGCTAACACACTTTTAGATGCTATGCTATGCGAGATTATTACCCTAATTGCTGCTTGGCTGTCTATATAAAAGTTGACGCGGCTGCAGTTTAAGCTATTTTCTTCCAGTGTATCTACTGCTTTAGTTACGGCTACTAATTCCGCCTGAAAAACGGTACAGTGATCTGGCAGCTTGTTGGATCTGTTTATTTCCGGATCAGCGCAGTACATCGCAGACACTACTCCTTTAACCTCTTTGGAAACATAGTCTGCCAAAACACTGCTCTCAGAATCGCTACGGGCTGTCTTCCTACACAATGGGGCGAGAGTACTCCCCATTAAGGAGAGAAATGAAATGCTGAACAAACAATTTCTGTTGAATACCCAGAAACCTGGGCATACTAATAGACATCTGTTGAAGAGGCCCCGGGCACATCCGTATGTAGAAGAAAAACACAGACAGGTGCTCAGTTTTTAAAAATAAATACCCTGAACACGCAGATCACGCAGAACAGGGAAGCATTCTCCCTAGAGAGACGCGCGTCACTGTAGCTTAATTTCGATCTGGATACTGTAATAGGTTAAATTCTTACCTATCCAGAATCAACCCCGACATACATAATGTATGCCCTGCTTGCAACGTGTCCCCACATGACACCAACCATCTTTTTGATTGCAATGTTGAACCAACGCCTTTAAAACCCCTCTCATTCTGGTCCGACCCTATTGAAACTGCAAGTTTCCTTGGACTCCCATTAGAAAATATTTATGAAAATTTGTGAATGGAATGAAAGATGTGAATGGGCTCTAAGAGCCCCTTCAGGTAGTCTGTTCGCCCCTCAAGGTAGCCCTGTTTGCACTGAGCTATGTTTTTTGCCACAAAATGTACAGGTGGAATGTGCAGACTGGAAAACAGTGCAGCCGTCGGGGTTGTTTTCAGGGTTCCCGTAATGCGGGGCATTGACATCCTGCATATCCCCTCTGATTTTTAGAGCTTTTATCTTTTGTGTGGCCAGGATAGGCTTTACAATCGCTGCAAGTACCCAAAGAGAGAGAGGGCGATAAACCCCACATACATCCCAGCATTATTTTAAATGCATAAAGTGCCGTAGAGGCCTTCTTCACTCTCTCCTCCACGTTGAGTGATTCCTAGATTTGTGCAAGGATTTTCCTGCAGGGTCACCCCCTCCCTCCACAACCGCATGCTATTGGTACGAATCTTGGGAAGTTCTTGATAATTATTTTGCAGGTTTTGTTAACGTTCGAATCCCTGAACTGTCGAATAAATAACTCAAATATTCAGTATAGCAATATCTCCTTTATTTACAACTCTACTGTAGTAGTAGTATCTCACAATTACAATACTCGAGTACTTCACTAAAAGCGTTTTACAATGAAAATGATTGATTCTTCCTCATCTTGCGCTGCTTTTATACCCTCGTCCCGTTGATACAAATTTCTCGATCCAACCACTGCTAGCCTGTCCAAATGAACCACCCTTCTATTTCGTTGCTTCTCAATTCTTTGCATGCGGTGGCCGACGTCACTGATCCACTCCAAAACACTGTACGGGCCTTCCCAACTACACTGAAAATCTGATGGAACACCTATCCGCCGGTGAGGGTTGTATAACATTACCAAATCTCCATCGAGGATACCTTCCGAATTGTTGTTCTTGCCGTTCCCTCACACTCTGTTGTTTGGCCAATGAACTACTTTGTAGAGCTTGAGCTTGACGGGTTAGCTTTGCATAATCATTACGGTTTTGACGTTTCGCAACAGTAGTGCGCCCTGGCTTGAAACCACCCTTGCATTCCTTCTGGGAAATTCTAGCACATCCTTTTTCTTATAGCGCATAATCCTTCTTTGCATGTCGATCTTGATGCCATGGTCAACTAAGAAGTCCACTCCAAATATAACTCAATCAACAATCACTGCCGCAACAAATTTGTGTGGAACCGAGACCTTCCTATTTACGACCTCACATGTCACATCCCCCTGTACTTGGTTGTACTCGCCAGTTACCGTTCGCAATATTGTTCCATGTAAAATCTTTACTCTTCTGTTGGCCAAATCAGATCGGATTAAGGAATAAGATGCGGGCGTATCTACAGTCAGTAAACGCTCCTTGCCATCCACATATCCTCCTATGGTAAGACTGCTCGAGACCCACCCATACTGTTAGAACCACTATGGTGAAGACTGCAATGACGTCCAATGTGACCTGGCTTCCCGCATTTGAAGCATTTGTTTACTCTGTCACTCTGCCTTTGCGATTCTTTCAGTGCCTCCAATATTGTATACACCCTGTCGGGCCTTTCTACTTCCAAACGGCGTGCTTTAAAAACTGGCTAACATAGAAGCGATGCTGTTTCCGGCAACAGTGCATGTGATACCGTTTCTGCGAGTGTAGGTTTTGGGTTTGCGTATGTCGCTCGCTTCGTTTCGACATCCCGAATTCCACTGGTGAAAGTTTGAATTTTAACTCTCTCAGTGTATTCGACAGGTGCGTCCGCATTGGCAAGGTGAGTCAATCTTTCAATTTCCGCCGCGGAATCTTCCAATGTTTCACCAGCCTTCTGGAACCGGTTCAGTAACTCCATTTGCTATATCTGTATCCTATGCTCGCTTCCGTAACGTCTTTCTACTGCGGCCATCAATGCTTCAAATTGTTTCGTTCTCCCTCTGGAATGGTCTGTAAGATTTCAACAGCAGGACCTGTTAACGCCACGAACAATGCAACAACTTTATCTTCAGAATTCCAGTTGTTCGCTGCTGACGTCTTCTCAAATTGGAGCTTAGATACCTGGAAATGAACAGGGCCATCAAACGTTGGGGGTTTTGTAAACTTTATCCCAAAAACCTTTTTTTCATATTTTATTCTTTTACACAGTATATAATTTGTATGTAATCATGTGTCAAAGATATGCTTGTTGCTGCGGCGGTTTCAAAGAAACTGTTTTTTTTTTGCTTTTGTTCTATTTATAGAACTACAAAGAATTAACCAATGTTGTCTATTTGTATGAATTAAGCGGGGGTTGCCTTATTGATTTAAATGTATGAAAACATTTATTGAAGCAATTTTTTAATTTATAATTTATTTAATAATTTGGGAAAAATTTAAACAACGTGACATCAGGACGGACAAGGCGACAGCTGTTTCGATTATACCTTGTAAATCTCTTCAAAGCCTTTTCTCCCGGGAGTAGGATTTGAACCCGCACTCCTACGATGGTTGAAGTGTTACAAACGCATTCAGCCACGTCATGCCTTAGTTGTTGTAAACTTTATCCCAGTTGCCTTCCTTGCGTATTTTATACTTTTACACAGTACATACTTTTTATGTAATCATGTGTCAATGATATGCTTGTTGTTGCGGCGGTTGGGGATTCTACCTTCAGAGTAGACGTTGAAGTGATTGGACTGTTCAATTGAAACTCCTCGATTCGATCTTTCAAAGCATCCATCTCGGCCCCAATTTTATCTTGTCGTTCACTAAAAACTTCCAGCTGCGATGTGATCTTTGTTTCTTGTGCCTCCAGCTTTGATGAGATACGCTCTTCTTGTGCTTCGAGTTGTATTGTTATGCGTGTCTCTTCTTCTTTCAATTGTTCTACAATCTGTGACGCCATGTGTGTTTTCTGTTCATCCAATTGAGATGCCATATATGTCCTTTGCTCTTCCATTTCTGAAATGCGTGCCTCCTGTGCTTCCATCTTGGATGTTATGCGTGTCTCTTGTGATTGCAGTTGAGATGCCACTGTCGATGTTTGTGCAGATATTGCTGTAAAATATGTTCATACGTAATTTACCTCCAGTACGCCAGAAGACATCCTAAACGTTTGCCAAAAAACAAAAAAAAAACAAAAAATGGCCGAGCCATTCACGCACCGGGTTGCATTCGCCCGTGCGAGCGTGTTCGGTCAATTAGAAGAACATCAGCTGATGAATGTTTGATGTAGTGACATTCTTTTTGATTGAAGTTAAGGTGCCATTACATCACCCTCCTTTGGAAAAGAAGAAGTTGGCAAGATGCCGACTTCTTCTTGCCCAAAATCATTCGTTTTGCCTAAAATATATTGTTTTAATGAATTAATTTCGAGACTTCTAGTTTTGGTTAGAAATTTGTGATTGCAATAACTTGGGTTATAAATTTATTAAAATTATGATTTGAAATAGATTCACAACGCTAAGTATATTTGTTTCAGAAAATAAAGTTAAATTAAATATTGTATCATTGAATTCTATTCATCTTATTGCACCCTATAAAAAGGGCAGAGTAATCAATCACCCTTATTGCGAAGATCACGCGGAAAAGTGTTCGCCTTCACTTTTTTGTTCGGGTGAACTTTTTCCGCCCATCGGCAATTTCGGGCGAACAAAAGTTCACTTCGAAACAGCTGATGCTCTATTCTGAACTAGCAGTGAACAAATAATTTACTTTCAATTGTGCAAATTTTGTAAACAAGCATATATTTCCTTAAAATACAACAAAAATAGAAATAAAAATGTATAAAATAATGTTTAGTATTGCACTAAAGTTGGTATTGATTGAACGCGATGAGAATATAAATGTGAAAGCGATTCGGAGGCAATTAAGAGACAGTTCTAACCCTTTGAAGCTAAATGATTCACTGTAAGCTAAAAATTACTATTTTCAGCACTTTTGAATAACAAGTTATATTTTTTTCAATTAGCTTTCGCCAATATTACAGGGTAAACAAGCCGGCATGCTAATATTTGCTAGATATCTAACCAACTCCTTGCCCCCATTGAAGCACAAATTTGGAGTTCCACCAATTGTAAAGTTGAACACATGTCTTCGTTTTTTCGCATAGGGATAGGCGTTGGAAAAGACCGAGGAGTGGGTCTTAGCCAATCTTGTTTCAGCGAGGTGCTCAACATTTTGGAACCGTTGCTTTGTCCACAATGGATAACTTGGCCGACTGATACGTTGTCATAAAAAATAGAATTTACATACTTGGCAATACAGGAATTTAAATTTTTCTAACCAAGCTTCCAGATTGTGCATTATTTATTGATTTATTGCTAATAATAAAAGTACATATAATTATAAGAGTACCAAATTTCAAAACAAAAAATTACTTACATTTTGTTTTCCTCTCGTTCGCCTGTAAAATATAAGTGAACAAATTTGGGTTTCCCCGCTGTTCATTTCGCCCGAACAAAGAGTTGCCAATAAGGTGAAATCTTTTTCGAACCCGAAAAATCCTTTCGCCACCCTCTGCGATAGGGTGAACAAAAACTGAATATTTTCGGGCGAAAAAAAACTCGCGATAAGGGTGAATGTGCTCAATTCAAAGCTGCACGATACGCAACATTTTTAGTTTTCTGATCTGGAGCGTAAATAAAAAGTGTTGATGGTTTCCCAACTCGGGAACACGCTAAATATAGTTGGCCGTGTGAAAAGCATGGCATCTCTAAATTTATGCCACAGACTTGCAACAACTGTCCTTGTGACCTGTTAATAGTTGTAGGGTCTATATTAAGTTGTTTATTTTATTTATATTAATACTTTTACTTGTTTCTTACTTGTGACTTTTCAATTTTTTTAAATAATTAAGTTACCTTTTTTAAATGAAAATTTTGGAATTTATCAAAATAAGAAAATTTTGTTACATTATTAAATTTTGTTATACCTATTAATATTTCAAATAATTCAATAAAACTATTTATAGAATTAATAGTTTATTTTAAATAATCTATAAATGGAGATCTTCGAACCTTTTAGTATACTACGTACTAACGAACATGTACCAATGGTGGACCAAACTCAATTTACTAAAATACCAAGCAAAATAGTGTAAAATGTAATAATAAATCGGCGTACAAGCAAATCAATCGTTACAACAAAACAAACCTAACCAGGCGTTTTAAATTTTTTATCTAACAATTAAAGATATTGTTATTTACAACATTTGATACAATCTGCTGTTTAAGTTAGTTCAGTTATGAGAAGGAGGAATCACCGGTCCTAAATAATTTAATTAAATAAATATTAAATCAATTATCTCACAATTGAAACAAATGAAAATTAAATAAAGTGTATAGTCCATTTGAAAAATATTTGCCAAAACTAATTCATCTATACATAACAACAAACTAACCTATCCAGATTTACTGCACAAATAAGAGTTAATACATATTAAGCAGTTTCAAAGGCCTCATCTTCAACTAATATTACGGCTCTCTCAAGTACTTCGTACCTATAAACGACTCCTTTATTCGTTTATTTAATATTTGTATTGCTGTTACAACGTACGCTTCCTTTTGTTTTTATTAATTAATTGCGCATAATATCGACGTCTGATTTTGATCTAAATGCGGATGATCTCATACAGCAGTTCTTTGAACGAAAATTACAATGAATTTTTTATAAATGAAAGTCATTGCAACATCATTGAAGATACTTCAACAACACTTAATACTTCTTTTAACTGTTAATCTATTAGACATCTTTTATAAAGCCATTGCAATATCAACAATCAACAATTTAAATATAAATAATTTATAAATATCATTGTATGTAAGTACGAATATAAATATATATTTTTATATGAATAAAAATTTTTAGTCAAAATTAAATAAATGTATTTAATTAAATTTATATTAGGCCGGGTCGATTTGTGGGGAGGCAAAAACATCGCCCATTGCTCTGTGAAAATCATGTTCTAGGGATCAAAATAAGAAACTTTCGGCAATACGATTTTCACAGAGCAATGAGCGATTTTTAAATCGACCCGCCCTAATATAGCGGGTTAGGGGATCAGAATATACCCGCGGTAGGTATGCCTGTCGTAAGAGGCGACTAAAATACCAGATTCAAGGGGCTGTGCAGCGCAACCTTTCAGGTTGCCAGCGCAATATATAGCTTCTCCAAACCCAATTGTCAACCTCACCTATCCGCGGCGAATCCTGTTTCACTAACAGACGAGGCTCTGGCGACCCCAAGCTCCTCAAGGAACTTGGATGTAGGGAGGGAGGGAATGGCCTGAAGGTTTAATGTGGCCACATAAATCGTTCCCGAGATGGTCGGGCTAGCACCTTAATGGTGCTATGGTACCGGAGCGTACCGGATTTGTATCCGGCAAAGGACCATCACATCGATAACACTCCCCAAAACCTTCGGGGAGCAACCTTATCGCTACAACAACAACAACAACAACAACAACAACAATTAAAAATTCGATGTAGATCTAGAGAAAGAAATCAATCTAACTTCAGAAATTTTTCTAGATCTAGAAGTTTTAATAATGATAATAATATATGTTGCTATCATCGAAAATTTAAATATAATGCTTACAAATGTATTAAACCCTGTAATTTTAATGTAAATAAAAATAATCTAAATTCAAAATCAAATTCTTTAAACTAAACAAATCCGTTATGATTGTGGGTAATAATGGAGTTAATAATCAATCGTCCCACCGTCTATTCATATTTGATGAATTCAATAAATTAAATTTTTTTATTGATACAGGTGAGTTGCAGTATTCCTTCTTCAAAATTTAAAACTTATAAACGTTTTTCTGACCTTAAACTTTCGGCAGCTAATGGATCTAGCATAGAAACTTTTGGAACAAAGCTTTTAAAAATTGATTTAGGTCTTAGAAGAGATTTTGAATTCCCTTTCATTCTTGCAGATATTTCTACTCCCATTATTGGTGCAAATTTTTTAGAAAAATTAGGTATTTTGGTAGGTATTAAAAATAAAGAAATTACAGATTTGAAAACAAAATTAAAAGTTTCTGGATCTTCTGGGTTTTGCCACATATCTTAAGATTCCTATTTCAGAAAATAAATTTGCAAATATTTTAAATGAATTTCCTCTTATTACGTGTGAACCTAATTATACTGAAAAAGTACAACACAAAATGGTTCACCGAATAGAAATAAAAGGAGTATCTCCTTTTTCTAAACCTCGTCGTCTAGATCCTATAAAATTAAAAATAGCAAAAACTGAATTCGAATTTTTAGTCAAAACTGGTATATGTAGACCTTCTAACTCTCACATCGCTTCTCCACTCCATCTGGTCCCTAAGAAAGATCCAAATGACTGGAGACCTTGTGGAGATTACAGACGACTTAATTTTATAACAATACCGCATAGGTATCCCTTACCTCATATTCACGACCTTAACATAGATTTAAAAAATAAAAAGGTATTTTCAAAAATTGACCTCATTCGTGCATATCACCAAATACCAATGGCAGAAAAAGATATTCACAAAACAGCTATATCAACTCCATTCGGAATGTTTGAATTCGTACGAATGCCATTTGGATTACGAAACAGTGCTCAAACATTTCAACGTTTCATAAACGAAGTATTTTCAGATTTAGATTTTGTTTTTGTCTATATTGACGACATATTAGTAGCTAGTAACAATGAGGAAGAACATTTAAAAACAGTTTTTAAAAATCTTGAGAAATATAATTTAAATATTAAACCTACAAAATGTATTTTCGGAGTTGAAAAATTGGACTTTCTAAGTTATGAAATTTCTAGTGAAGGAATCAGGCCTTCTCTTGAACGAGTTGAAATAATTTCTAATTTTGAAAAACTTCTCTCAATTAATAAATTATAAAAATTTTAGTCCACTACATGAAATGTTAAATTTTGCTATCAAAAATAAACTTAAAGAATTAAATTGGACAGAAAGAACTACTTCAGCTTTTGAAAATGCTAAGAAACTTTTTACACAAAAAAGACTACTCACTCACTTTGATAAAATGGTCAACTATCACTTGCTGTAGATGCATCAAATGTTGCAATTGGAGCAGTTCTACAACAAATAAGTAACAACTCATTAGAACCACTTGCATATTTTTCAAGAAAATTAACTCAAACTGAAATAAGTTACTCTACTTTTGATAGAGAACTTCTAGCAATATATAACTCTATTAAACACTTTAGACATTTTCTTGAAGGAAGAACATTTACTATATACATAAACCTTTAACACATGTTTTAAATTCAAAAACAGACAGATCACCTCGTCAAACTCGTCATCTTGAATACATTGCACAATTCACCAATGACATTTAATACATTTCTGGCAAAAATAATACAGTAGCTGATAGTCTCTCGCGGATTCCAGATATTAATACAATTTTAAAAAAAAGATCTTAATTTTCAAACATTATACGATGAACACAAAAAGATGAAATTCTTAAAAAATTAATTTCAGATCTTAGTTCCAAAAATAATTTAAAAGAAATTAATATTCCTCTTCTAAATCTCAATATTTGGTGTGACATTACTCAAAAACCTTTAAGACCATATGTTCCTAATTCAATGAGAAAAATTATATTTGACAAAATTCATTGTTTATCTCACCCAAGTGTTCGAACAACTAGACGTCTCATTCAATCTTAATATTTTTGGCCAGAAATGGCCGATAGACATACACGTTGGCCAGAATCATATCCATTAAAAGATATTTCAGCAAAAACAGTATCAACTACATTTGTTTAAAATTATGTTCCTCGTTTCGGTATTCCACTCAAAATTACAGTAGATCAAGGTTCACAATTTACATCTCAATTATTCACTGAATTAACTGTTTTATTAGGGGCTCATAAAATTCACACTTCTCCATATCACCCACAGTCAAATGGAATGATTGAAAGATTTCACAGAACTTTAAAAACGGCAATTACAATTTCGGACGACTCCACACATTGGTCAGAGATTTTACCTTGGATACTTTTAGGTTTACGAACTTCTATTAAAGAAGATTTGAAATGCTGTTCCGCTGAACTTGTGTATGGACAAACAATTAGACTTAGTTGTTTCTAATAATAATAATGAAATTGATAGCACAAATGAAACTCTTACTAAACTTAGAAAACATTTCTCAATTGTTCGATCAAAAATAACTCATCATATCAAAGAAAATGATTTTATTCCCAAAAATTTAGACACTTGTGAATACGCCTTTCTTAAAGTTATTCATAAGTCTAATTTACAACCACCTTACGAGGGACCATTTAAAGTTATTCCAGACAAAATAAAACATTCAAAATTCAACATGGTAATACTATTAAAACTGTTTCCATAGATTTACTTAAACCCGCACATACAATAATGACTAATACACGAAACAAAGATACACTACACTCCACAAAAAAAATTTCATTTAACATTAATTAATATTTAATTTTACTGATCTTTCACTGGAGGGGGAGTAAATGTAGGGTCTATATTAAGTTGTTTATTTTATTTATATTAATATATTAATACGTTTACTTGTTTCTTACTTGTGATTTTTCAATTTTTTTAAAATAATTAATTTACCTTTTTTAAATGAAAATTTTGGAATTTATCAGAATAAGAAAATTTTGTTAGATTATTAAATTATGTTATACCTATTAATATTTCAAATAATTCAATAAAACTATTTATAGAATTAATAGTTTATTTTAAATAATCTATAATGGTCATCACAAACGTCAAATCATTTGAAGTCAAGGGTATTCTCGGAATTAGGCCTTCCACTCCCTTGAACGGTCTTTTTAAAAGCTTTGCCATTATCAAATTGCTCATAAGCTTGGTTACAATCAGTCTTGTTCCATTACACAGTTTTGGTGCATGCAGATTACGAAGCATAATAACTACAGATCTAACTTTGAGACGCAAATGATGAGGGGGCATTCCAAGCAAATCTAAAGAATTTAAAAATTCTGTATGATAATTTACTATATCCTCCTTATTATCAATTCGTTCGATTGATTTTTAGGATTGTAATTCTCCCGAAATTTGGTTTTGGATCGTCCAATTTAACTTATTAACATCCCTATTTTTGGCTGCTAAAATTGCTGCAAAATAAATTACAGATTTATGCAGCCTTAAAAAATCAGGCGGACAGCATAGCAAAAGGTATGGTGAATTCCTCTTACAGCCATCCTACAATTTCCACAAAGTTTTAGAACTCTATAATGCACCATTAATTTGGTTCAAAGTCACAACCAATAATAGCCAAAGCCATAATAATTTACATGGGTCATCAATTCTTTCTCTGGTTCAAATGCTGAACTACCAGCGCTACCGTCATCAGCTCAGTGTCATCATTGCCAGTAGCGCCAATAACACCAAACTCGTGCCTGACACACAAAAATCGTTTAACTCAATAGCGCAAGTGAAATGTATTATGCCGTCACTACTGAGTAGCGTCAAAAAATCGCTTGGAGTCATTGAGCTACCATTGAGGTGGTACCGCCATTGGCGCTGGCGCCATGCAATTTACATCACTAAAATTTCGCGAATGCCCAGGCTTATGACTTTTTTAATCCAGATGGTGAAAACGAAGCAGGAGCAAAACCTATGGTGAATTCCTGTCGCAACCGTCACACTTTGTGGCGAATGAACGACTCTACAATTCTCCCTCTTATCAATCTACTCTCTTTGGTACTGGTATCATGATCGGGCGACATATGTAATTCGGTAATCGGAAGTTGCTGTTAGTCAAAACGTCACCCCAATGCCGCCAATAACACTGCTGTGACGCCACCTATGACTGGTAATAAGTAGCGTTATGAGCGGGCGACATCTGTAATTCGGTAATCGAAAGTTGCTCCTAGTCATAAAATGCCACCTACAAATATTATAACATGAGCGGGCGAAATCTGTAATTCGGTAATCGGAAGTTGCTGTTAGTCAAAACTTCACCACAATGCCGCCAATTACACTGCTGTGACGCCACCTACGACGGGCAATAAATAGCGTTATGAGCGGGCGACATCTGTCATTCGGTAGTCGAAAGTTCCTGCTAGTCATATAATGCCAGCTGCATCACTCTGGAACCCGCTTTGAAAAAATCCAAATTTTTTTTGTGATTTCTATAACTACAAACGATGCAATTGATTGTAGTGAAGTTCATTTTTTTGTAGTTCTTATAGTTACTCCGAAAATATAATACATTGTGCGGAAACCAAGCAATTTAAGCAAATTTGGTTTTTTTCTTTTTGAAATACGTTTTAAATCGTTTGTAGTTTTTCATACGAAAAATAAATTTTTTTTTGGTCCACAGGTTTCGGAGATATCGCTAACGCATCTCAAAAAAACCAAGAACGCAGCAATTTGGAAGCACTAAAAGTACTTTTCCTATAACTACAAACGATGAAATTGATTGTAGTGAAATTAATTTTTTTGTAGTTTTTATAGTTACTCCGAAAATATAATACATTGTGCGGAAACCAAGCAATTTAAGGAAATTTGGGTTTTTTCTTTTTGAAATACGTTTTAAATCGTTTGTAGTTTTTCATACGAAAAAAAATTTTTTTTTTGGTCGACAGGTTTCGGAGATATCGCTAACGCATCTCAAAAAAACCAAGAACGCAGCAATTTGGAAGCACTAAAAGTACTTTTCCTATAACTACAAACGATGAAATTGATTGTAGTGAAATTCATTTTTTTGTAGTTTTTATAGTTACTCCGAAAATATAATACATTGTGCGGAAACCAAGCAATTTAAGTAAATTTGGTTTTTTTGTTTTTGAAATACGTTTTAAATCGTTTGTAGTTTTTCATACGAAAAAAAATTTTTTTTTTGGTCCACAGGTTTCGGAGATATCGCTAACGCATCTCAAAAAAACCAAGAACGCAGCAATTTGGAAGCACTAAAAGTACTTTTCCTATAACTACAAACGATGAAATTGATTGTAGTGAAATAAATTTTTTTGTAGTTCTTATAGTTACTCCGAAAATATAATACATTTTGCGGAAACCAAGCAATTTAAGTAAATTTGGTTTTTTTGTTTTTGAAATATGTTTTAAATCGTTTGTAGTTTTTCATAGGAAAACAAATTTTTTTTTGGTCCACAGGTTTCGGAGATATCGCTAACGCATCTCAAAAAAACCAAGAACGCAGCAATTTGGAAGCACTAAAAGTACTTTTCCTATAACTACAAACGATGAAATTGATTGTAGTAAAATTCATTTTTTTGTAGTTCTTATAGTTACTCCGAAAATATAATACATTGTGCGGAAACCAAGCAATTTAAGTAAATTTGGGTTTTTTCTTTTTGAAATACGTTTTAAATCGTTTGTAGTTTTTCATACGAAAAAAAATTTTTTTTTTGGTCCACAGGTTTCGGAGATATCGCTAACGCATCTCAAAAAAACCAAGAACGCAGCAATTTGGAAGCACTAAAGGTACTTTTCCTATAACTACAAACGATGAAATTGATTGTAGTGAAATTCATTTTTTTGTAGTTTTTATAGTTACTCCGAAAATATAATACATTGGGCGGAAACCAAGCAATTTAAGGAAATTTGGGTTTTTTCTTTTTGAAATACGTTTTAAATCGTTTGTAGTTTTTCATACGAAAAAAAATTTTTTTTTTGGTCGACAGGTTTCGGAGATATCGCTAACGCATCTCAAAAAAACCAAGAACGCAGCAATTTGGAAGCACTAAAAGTACTTTTCCTATAACTACAAACGATGAAATTGATTGTAGTGAAATTCATTTTTTTGTAGTTCTTATAGTTACTCCGAAAATATAATACATTGTGCGGAAACCAAGCAATTTAAGCAAATTTGGTTTTTTTCTTTTTGAAATACGTTTTAAATCGTTTGTAGTTTTTCATACGAAAAATAAATTTTTTTTTTGGTCGACAGGTTTCGGAGATATCGCTAACGCATCTCAAAAAAACCAAGAACGCAGCAATTTGGAAGCACTAAAAGTACTTTTCCTATAACTACAAACGATGAAATTGATTGTAGTGAAATTCAATTTTTCACTACAATCAATTTCATCGTTTGTAGTTATAGGAAAAGTACTTTTAGTGCTTCCAAATTGCTGCGTTCTTGGTTTTTTTGAGATGCGTTAGCGATATCTCCGAAACCTGTGGACTAAAAAAAAAATTTTTTTTCGTATGAAAAACTACAAACGATTTAAAACGTATTTCAAAAAGAAAAAAAACCAAATTTACTTAAATTGCTTGGTTTCCGCACAATGTATTATATTTTCGGAGTAACTATAAAAACTACAAAAAAATGAATTTCACTACAATCAATTTCATCGTTTGTAGTTATAGGAAAAGTACTTTTAGTGCTTCCAAATTGCTGCGTTCTTGGTTTTTTTGAGATGCGTTAGCGATATCTCCGAAACCTGTGGACCAAAAAAAAAATTTTTTTTCGTATGAAAAACTACAAACGATTTAAAACGTATTTCAAAAAGAAAAAAAAAACAAATTTACTTAAATTGCTTGATTTCCGCAGAATGTATTATATTTTCGGAGTAACTATAAAAACTACAAAAAAATGAATTTCACTACAATTAGTTTCATCATTTGTAGTTTGATAAGCCAAGTCAAAGAGCACTTGACTAGCATCAATTCCACCCTTAAATACGTATGTGCATATGTACACAGAAGCCTGTGCCTGTCGATCAGCTTTTGAGCATTGTATCATTGAATATATATGTATGAAAATATGAACCAAATTAGAAATGTACATACATACATATTCAATAATACTCCAAAGTAAAGGCAGATATAAAAAAAACTTGCCGCTTGCTACGTTCTAAAACGACCAAAGACTTTATTTAAATCCGCGTATACAGATATATATATATACATATGAATGCTCGTAGCAATTAGCCAACGAAATACAATAGGCACGAGCCAAATTATGTGTCGTCGGTGGTTAAAAGTGTTGCCGTTTGCAGCTTTAATCAACTGACAGCTAAAAGGGGAATTTATTATTAATCCTAAAATAAAGGAATTTATTGCTCTTTTGCGACATAATGTTATTTTTCTTGGCAAAATTACTTTAATTCATTTCGCCCCTCCCATTTATTACTATATTTATCTATGAAAATAGTGTAAAATTCTTACTTTGTACTGACATGTGATAAACAAGTCAGCATATACCATATGACGTCACAGTGCGAATTCGGGCCAGAAACGGGTAAAACTCGACTTTTATGTATTAACTGCAACACAGCTGCTGAAAACTTGGTTGTTCGACTGCGCGAACAATTTTTCGACAGAATAAGATCAGGTTTTTCAAATAGCAAATTAAAATTTCCATAAGCTCTGCCAACTCGGCAATTCGGCATATTGGAAAATTATTTGCAAAAATGTATATGAACAATGCATGAAAATATTTAGATTATATTGCTAATACGTTACTGGGCATTTATTGGGCAATATACTCGCATCTTTATTTGCATTTTTTACTACCATATTATTACTTCGATTAGGGCATATAAATAGTTTGGTATTATTTCATAGGAAAAGTGCCTAGTTATGGAAGTAGTTATGCGCGTTATAATGAAAGCCCTCAATATGCATCGAAGTTGGTATTTATAAAATCACAAACATTTTTCTTTTGACGATTTTATCAAATGCCATATTGCCAAATTGCATCACCAATTTGGACAACTTAAGAAGAAGCATTATGAATGAAAAAGAGGAAGCTAGTTTTCAGGATTTTGTGATTTACATTTGAACATACATATGTATGTATGTACACATGCTTGTGCGTAAGAATAATTATTGTTGGAAGTGGTTGGTTGAATAGAAGTTTTTTTTTTTTTTTTGAACATGTGAATGTACAAACATACATATGTTAGCTTATGCTTGGATATATTGGTATCAATGAGGTGGGTGTGAAGTGGAGTGAAGTGGGGTGTTGGTTGATCTTTAGTTTAAGAATATACATATGTATGTGTTTGCATATATATCTAAGTTTGTTTATACGCTACGATCGTCATAGCAGATACATTACCATGTTCATACATTTCTTAGCTTACATATGAGCATACATACATATGTATGTACGTACATTTGCTTGAGCGTAAGAACAAGAAGGGGTATGCTGAAATGAAGTTGGTTTTATTTTTGAACATATGAATTGTAAGCAACAATATTTACTTGCATATTCAAAACTTTAATATGCTTGTAATTTAAATCGAGAGAATTATTCAAAGAACCCATTTGCTGTGCAAAAATCATTGTTTGGAATACCCAACCGGGTGTATTCGAATTTCCCAATTTTGCAATGTATTATATTTTCGTAGTAACTATAAGAACTACAAAAAAATGAATTTCACTACAATCAATTTCATCGTTTGTAGTTATAGGAAAAGTACTTTTAGTGCTTCCAAATTGCTGCGTTCTTGGTTTTTTTGAGATGCGTTAGCGATATCTCCGAAACCTGTGGACCAAAAAAAAAATTTTTTTTCGTATGAAAAACTACAAACGATTTAAAACGTATTTCAAAAACAAAAAACCCAAATTTACTTAAATTGCTTGGTTTCCTCACAATGTATTATATTTTCGGAGTAACTATAAGAACTACAAAAAAATGAATTTCACTACAATCAATTTCATCGTTTGTAGTTATAGGAAAAGTACTTTTAGTGCTTCCAAATTGCTCCGTTCTTGGTTTTTTTGAGATGCGTTAGCGATATCTCCGAAACCTGTGGACCAAAAAAAAAATTTTTTTTCCTATGAAAAACTACAAACGATTTAAAACGTATTTCAGAAAGAAAAAACCCAAATTTGCTTAAATTGCTTGGTTTCCGCACAATGTATTATATTTTCGGAGTAACTATAAGAACTACAAAAAAATTAATTTCACTACAATCAATTTCATCGTTTGTAGTTATAGGAAAAGTACTTTTAGTGCTTCCAAATTGCTGCGTTCTTGGTTTTTTTGAGATGTGTTAGCGATATCTCCGAAACCTGTGGACCAAAAAAAAAAATTTTTTTTCGTATGAAAAACTACAAACGATTTAAAACGTATTTCAAAAACAAAAAAAACAAATTTACTTAAATTGCTTGGTTTCCGCACAATGTATTATATTTTCGGAGTAACTATAAAAACTACAAAAAAATGAATTTCACTACAATCAATTTCATCGTTTGTAGTTATAGGAAAAGTACTTTTAGTGCTTCCAAATTGCTGCGTTCTTGGTTTTTTGAGATGCGTTAGCGATATCTCCGAAACGTATGGACCAAAAAAAAATTTTTTTTTCCTATGAAAAACTAAAAACGATTTAAAAAGTATTTCAGAAAGAAAAAACCCAAATTTACTTAAATTGCTTGGTTTCCGCACAATGTATTATATTTTCGGAATAACTATAAGAACTACAAAAAAATGAATTTCACTACAATCAATTTCATCGTTTGTAGTTATAGGAAAAGTACTTTTAGTGCTTCCAAATTACTGCGTTCTTGGTTTTTTTGAGATGCGTTAGCGATATCTCCGAAACGTATGGACCAAAAAAAAATTTTTTTTTCCTATGAAAAACTAAAAACGATTTAAAAAGTATTTCAGAAAGAAAAAACCCAAATTTACTTAAATTGCTTGGTTTCCGCACAATGTATTATATTTTCGGAATAACTATAAGAACTACAAAAAAATGAATTTCACTACAATCAATTTCATCGTTTGTAGTTATAGGAAAAGTACTTTTAGTGCTTCCAAATTGCTGCGTTCTTGGTTTTTTTGAGATGCGTTAGCGATATCTCCGAAACCTGTGGACCAAAAAAAAATTTTTTTTTGTATGAAAAACTACAAACGATTTAAAACGTATTTCAAAAACAAAAAAACCCAAATTTGCTTAAATTGCTTGGTTTCCGCACAATGTATTATATTTTCGGAGTAACTATAAGAACTACAAAAAAATGAATTTCACTACAATCAATTTCATCGTTTGTAGTTATAGGAAAAGTACTTTTAGTGCTTCCAAATTGCTGCGTTCTTGGTTTTTTTGAGATGCGTTAGCGATATCTCCGAAACCTATGGACCACAAAAAAAATTTTTTTTCCTATGAAAAACTACAAACGATTTAAAACGTATTTCAAAAACAAAAAAAACCAAATTTACTTAAATTGCTTGGTTTCCGCACAATGTATTATATTTTCGGAGTAACTATAAGAACTACAAAAAAATGAATTTCACTACGATCAATTTCATCGTTTGTAGTTATAGGAAAAGTACTTTTAGTGCTTCCAAATTGCTGCGTTCTTGGTTTTTTTGAGATGCGTTAGCGATATCTCCGAAACTTGTCGACAAAAAAAAAATTTTTTTTCGTATGAAAACTACAAACGATTTAAAGTATTTCAAAAAGAAAAAACCCAAATTTCCTTAAATTGCTTGGTTTCCGCACAATGTAGTATATTTTCGGAGTAACTATAAAAACTACAAAAAAATGAATTTCACTACAATCAATTTCATCGTTTGTAGTTATAGGAAAAGTACTTTTAGTGCTTCCAAATTGCTGCGTTCTTGGTTTTTTTGAGATGCGTTAGCGATATCTCCGAAACCTGTGGACCAAAAAAAAAATTTTTTTCCTATGAAAAACTACAAACGATTTAAAACGTATTTCAGAAAGAAAAAACCCAAATTTGCTTAAATTGCTTGGTTTCCGCACAATGTATTATATTTTCGGAGTAACTATAAGAACTACAAAAAAATGAATTTCACTACAATCAATTTCATCGTTTGTAGTTATAGGAAAAGTACTTTTAGTGCTTCCAAATTGCTGCGTTCTTGGTTTTTTTGAGATGCGTTAGCGATATCTCCGAAACCTGTGGACCAAAAAAAAAATTTTTTTTCCTATGAAAAACTACAAACGATTTAAAACGTATTTCAGAAAGAAAAAAACCCAAATTTGCTTAAATTGCTTGGTTTCCGCACAATGTATTATATTTTCGGAGTAACTATAAGAACTACAAAAAAATTAATTTCACTACAATCAATTTCATCGTTTTTTTGAGATGCGTTAGCGATATCTCCGAAACCTGTGGACCAAAAAAAAAATTTTTTTTCGTATGAAAAACTACAAACGATTTAAAACGTATTTCAAAAAGAAAAAAAACCAAATTTACTTAAATTGCTTGGTTTCCGCACAATGTATTATATTTTCGGAGTAACTATAAAAACTACAAAAAAATGAATTTCACTACAATTAATTTCATCGTTTGTAGTTATAGGAAAAGTACTTTTAGTGCTTCCAAATTGCTGCGTTCTTGGTTTTTTTTGAGATGCGTTAGCGATATCTCCGAAACCTGTGGACCAAAAAAAAATTTTTTTTCGTATGAAAAACTACAAACGATTTAAAACGTATTTCAAAAAGAAAAAAAACAAATTTACTTAAATTGCTTGATTTCCGCAGAATGTATTATATTTTCGGAGTAACTATAAAAACTACAAAAAAATGAATTTCACTACAATTAGTTTCATCATTTGTAGTTTGATAAGCCAAGTCAAAGAGCACTTGACTAGCATCAATTCCACCCTTAAATACGTATGTGCATATGTACACAGAAGCCTGTGCCTGTCGATCAGCTTTTGAGCATTGTATCATTGAATATATATGTATGAAAATATGAACCAAATTAGAAATGTACATACATACATATTCAATAATACTCCAAAGTAAAGGCAGATATAAAAAAAACTTGCCGCTTGCTACGTTCTAAAGCGACCAAAGACTTTATTTAAATCCGCGTATACAGATATATATATATACATATGAATGCTCGTAGCAATTAGCCAACGAAATACAATAGGCACGAGCCAAATTATGTGTCGTCGGTGGTTAAAAGTGTTGCCGTTTGCAGCTTTAATCAACTGACAGCTAAAAGGGGAATTTATTATTAATACTAAAATAAAGGAATTTATTGCTCTTTTGCGACATAATGTTATTTTTCTTGGCAAAATTACTTTAATTCATTTCGCCCCTCCCATTTATTACTGTATTTATCTATGAAAATAGTGTAAAATTCTTACTTTGTACTGACATGTGATAAACAAGTCAGCATATACCATATGACGTCACAGTGCGAATTCGGGCCAGAAACGGGTAAAACTCGACTTTTATGTATTAACTGCAACACAGCTGCTGAAAACTTGGTTGTTCGACTGCGCGAACAATTTTTCGACAGAATAAGATCAGGTTTTTCAAATAGCAAATTAAAATTTCCATAAGCTCTGCCAACTCGGCAATTCGGCATATTGGAAAATTATTTGCAAAAATGTATATGAACAATGCATGAAAATATTTAGATTATATTGCTAATACGTTACTGGGCATTTATTGGGCAATATACTCGCATCTTTATTTGCATTTTTTACTACCATATTATTACTTCGATTAGGGCATATAAATAGTTTGGTATTATTTCATAGGAAAAGTGCCTAGTTATGGAAGTAGTTATGCGCGTTATAATGAAAGCCCTCAATATGCATCGAAGTTGGTATTTATAAAATCACAAACATTTTTCTTTTGACGATTTTATCAAATGCCATATTGCCAAATTGCATCACCAATTTGGACAACTTAAGAAGAAGCATTATGAATGAAAAAGAGGAAGCTAGTTTTCAGGATTTTGTGATTTACATTTGAACATACATATGTATGTATGTACACATGCTTGTGCGTAAGAATAATTATTGTTGGAAGTGGTTGGTTGAATAGAAGTTTTTTTTTTTTTTTTGAACATGTGAATGTACAAACATACATATGTTAGCTTATGCTTGGATATATTGGTATCAATGAGGTGGGTGTGAAGTGGAGTGAAGTGGGGTGTTGGTTGATCTTTAGTTTAAGAATATACATATGTATGTGTTTGCATATATATCTAAGTTTGTTTATACGCTACGATCGTCATAGCAGATACATTACCATGTTCATACATTTCTTAGCTTACATATGAGCATACATACATATGTATGTACGTACATTTGCTTGAGCGTAAGAACAAGAAGGGGTATGCTGAAATGAAGTTGGTTTTATTTTTGAACATATGAATTGTAAGCAACAATATTTACTTGCATATTCAAAACTTTAATATGCTTGTAATTTAAATCGAGAGAATTATTCAAAGAACCCATTTGCTGTGCAAAAATCATTGTTTGGAATACCCAACCGGGTGTATTCGAATTTCCCAATTTTGCAATGTATTATATTTTCGTAGTAACTATAAGAACTACAAAAAAATGAATTTCACTACAATCAATTTCATCGTTTGTAGTTATAGGAAAAGTACTTTTAGTGCTTCCAAATTGCTGCGTTCTTGGTTTTTTTGAGATGCGTTAGCGATATCTCCGAAACCTGTGGACCAAAAAAAAAATTTTTTTTCGTATGAAAAACTACAAACGATTTAAAACGTATTTCAAAAACAAAAAACCCAAATTTACTTAAATTGCTTGGTTTCCGCACAATGTATTATATTTTCGGAGTAACTATAAGAACTACAAAAAAATGAATTTCACTACAATCAATTTCATCGTTTGTAGCTATAGGAAAAGTACTTTTAGTGCTTCCAAATTGCTCCGTTCTTGGTTTTTTTGAGATGCGTTAGCGATATCTCCGAAACCTGTGGACCAAAAAAAAAATTTTTTTTCCTATGAAAAACTACAAACGATTTAAAACGTATTTCAGAAAGAAAAAACCCAAATTTACTTAAATTGCTTGGTTTCCGCACAATGTATTATATTTTCGGAATAACTATAAGAACTACAAAAAAATGAATTTCACTACAATCAATTTCATCGTTTGTAGTTATAGGAAAAGTACTTTTAGTGCTTCCAAATTGCTGCGTTCTTGGTTTTTTTGAGATGCGTTAGCGATATCTCCGAAACCTGTGGACCAAAAAAAAATTTTTTTTCGTATGAAAAACTACAAACGATTTAAAACGTATTTCAAAAACAAAAAAACCCAAATTTGCTTAAATTGCTTGGTTTCCGCACAATGTATTATATTTTCGGAGTAACTATAAGAACTACAAAAAAATGAATTTCACTACAATCAATTTCATCGTTTGTAGTTATAGGAAAAGTACTTTTAGTGCTTCCAAATTGCTGCGTTCTTGGTTTTTTTGAGATGCGTTAGCGATATCTCCGAAACCTATGGACCACAAAAAAAATTTTTTTTCCTATGAAAAACTACAAACGATTTAAAACGTATTTCAAAAACAAAAAAAACCAAATTTACTTAAATTGCTTGGTTTCCGCACAATGTATTATATTTTCGGAGTAACTATAAGAACTACAAAAAAATGAATTTCACTACGATCAATTTCATCGTTTGTAGTTATAGGAAAAGTACTTTTAGTGCTTCCAAATTGCTGCGTTCTTGGTTTTTTTGAGATGCGTTAGCGATATCTCCGAAACTTGTCGACAAAAAAAAATTTTTTTTCGTATGAAAACTACAAACGATTTAAAGTATTTCAAAAAGAAAAAACCCAAATTTCCTTAAATTGCTTGGTTTCCGCACAATGTATTATATTTTCGGAGTAACTATAAAAACTACAAAAAAATGAATTTCACTACAATCAATTTCATCGTTTGTAGTTATAGGAAAAGTACTTTTAGTGCTTCCAAATTGCTGCGTTCTTGGTTTTTTTGAGATGCGTTAGCGATATCTCCGAAACCTGTGGACCAAAAAAAAAATTGTTTTCCTATGAAAAACTACAAACGATTTAAAACGTATTTCAGAAAGAAAAAACCCAAATTTGCTTAAATTGCTTGGTTTCCGCACAATGTATTATATTTTCGGAGTAACTATAAGAACTACAAAAAAATGAATTTCACTACAATCAATTTCATCGTTTGTAGTTATAGGAAAAGTACTTTTAGTGCTTCCAAATTGCTGCGTTCTTGGTTTTTTTGAGATGCGTTAGCGATATCTCCGAAACCTGTGGACCAAAAAAAAAATTTTTTTTCCTATGAAAAACTACAAACGATTTAAAACGTATTTCAGAAAGAAAAAACCCAAATTTGCTTAAATTGCTTGGTTTCCGCACAATGTATTATATTTTCGGAGTAACTATAAGAACTACAAAAAAATGAATTTCACTACAATCAATTTCATCGTTTGTAGTTATAGGAAAAGTACTTTTAGTGCTTCCAAATTGCTGCGTTCTTGGTTTTTTTGAGATGCGTTAGCGATATCTCCGAAACCTATGGACCACAAAAAAAATTTTTTTTCCTATGAAAAACTACAAACGATTTAAAACGTATTTCAAAAACAAAAAAAACCAAATTTACTTAAATTGCTTGGTTTCCGCACAATGTATTATATTTTCGGAGTAACTATAAGAACTACAAAAAAATGAATTTCACTACGATCAATTTCATCGTTTGTAGTTATAGGAAAAGTACTTTTAGTGCTTCCAAATTGCTGCGTTCTTGGTTTTTTTGAGATGCGTTAGCGATATCTCCGAAACCTGTGGACCAAAAAAAAAATTTTTTTTTCGTATGAAAAACTACAAATGATTTAAAACGTATTTCAAAAACAAAAAAACCAAATTTACTTAAATTGCTTGGTTTCCGCACAATGTATTATATTTTCGGAGTAACTATAAAAACTACAAAAAATGAATTTCACTACAATCAATTTCATCGTTTGTAGTTATAGGAAAAGTACTTTTAGTGCTTCCAAATTGCTGCGTTCTTGGTTTTTTTGAGATGCGTTAGCGATATCTCCGAAACCTGTGGACCAAAAAAAAATTTTTTTTTCGTATGAAACACTACAAACGATTTAAAACGTATTTCAAAAACAAAAAAACCAAATTTACTTAAATTGCTTGGTTTCCGCACAATGTATTATATTTTCGGAGTAACTATAAGAACTACAAAAAAATGAATTTCACTACAATCAATTTCATCGTTTGTAGTTATAGGAAAAGTACATTTAGTGCTTCCAAATTGCTGCGTTCTTGGTTTTTTTGAGATGCGTTAGCGATATCTCCGAAACCTGTCGACCAAAAAAAAAATTTTTTTCGTATGAAAAACTACAAATGATTTAAAACGTATTTCAAAAAGAAAAAACCCAAATTTCCTTAAATTTCTTGGTTTCCGCAAAATGTATTATATTTTCGGAGTAACTATAAAAACTACAAAAAAATGAATTTCACTACAATCAATTTCATCGTTTGTAGTTATAGGAAAAGTACTTTTAGTGCTTCCAAATTGCTGCGTTCTTGGTTTTTTTGAGATGCGTTAGCGATATCTCCGAAGCCTGTGGACCAAAAAAAAATTTATTTTTCGTATGAAAAACTACAAACGATTTAAAACGTATTTCAAAAAGAAAAAAACCAAATTTGCTTAAATTGCTTGGTTTCCGCAAAATGTATTATATTTTCGGAGTAACTATAAGAACTACAAAAAAATGAATTTCACTACAATCAATTTCATCGTTTGTAGTTATAGGAAAAGTACTTTTAGTGCTTCCAAATTGCTGCGTTCTTGGTTTTTTTGAGATGCGTTAGCGATATCTCCGAAACGTATGGACCAAAAAAAAATTTTTTTTCCTATGAAAAACTACAAAAGATTTAAAACGTATTTCAGAAAGAGAAAACCCAAATTTGCTTAAATTGCTTGGTTTCCGCACAATGTATTATATTTTCGGAGTAACTATAAAAACTACAAAAAAATGAATTTCACTACAATCAATTTCATCGTTTGTAGTTATAGGAAAAGTACTTTTAGTGCTTCCAAATTGCTGCGGTCTTGGTTTTTTTGAGATGCGTTAGCGATATCTCCGAAACCTGTGGACCAAAAAAAAAATTTGTTTTCGTATGAAAAACTACAAACGATTTAAAACGTATTTCAAAAACAAAAAAACCAAATTTACTTAAATTGCTTGGTTTCCGCACAATGTATTATATTTTCGGAGTAACTATAAGAACTACAAAAAAATTAATTTCACTACAATCAATTTCATCGTTTGTAGTTATAGGAAAAGTACTTTTAGCGCTTCCAAATTGCTGCGTTCTTGGTTTTTTTGAGATGCGTTAGCGATATCTCCGAAACCTATGGACCAAAAAAAAAATTTTTTTTCCTATGAAAAACTACAAACGATTTAAAACGTATTTCAAAATCAAAAAAACCAAATTTACTTAAATTGCTTGGTTTCCGCACAATGTATTATATTTTCGGAGTAACTATAAGAACTACAAAAAAATGAATTTTACTACAATCAATTTCATCGTTTGTAGTTATAGGAAAAGTACTTTTAGTGCTTCCAAATTGCTGCGTTCTTGGTTTTTTTGAGATGCGTTAGCGATATCTCCGAAACCTGTCGACCAAAAAAAAAATTTTTTTTCGTATGAAAAACTACAAACGATTTAAAACGTATTTCAAAAAGAAAAAACCCAAATTTCCTTAAATTGCTTGGTTTCCGCACAATGTATTATATTTTCGGAGTAACTATAAAAACTACAAAAAAATGAATTTCACTATAATCAATTTCATCGTTTGTAGTTATAGGAAAAGTACTTTTAGTGCTTCCAAATTGCTGCGTTCTTGGTTTTTTTGAGATGCGTTAGCGATATCTCCGAAACCTGTGGACCAAAAAAAAATTTATTTTTCGTATGAAAAACTACAAACGATTTAAAACGTATTTCAAAAAGAAAAAAACCAAATTTGCTTAAATTGCTTGGTTTCCGCACAATGTATTATATTTTCGGAGTAACTATAAGAACTACAAAAAAATGAATTTCACTACAATCAATTGCATCGTTTGTAGTTATAGGAATCACAAAAAAAATTTGGATTTTTTCAAAGCGGGTTCCAGCGTGATGCAGCTATATAATGCCACCTACGAATATTATAGCATGAGCGGGCGCCATCTGTAATCGAGAGTTGCTGCTATTCAACACTGTGCGTAATACGCGAGCACGGGATTCACCACATGGAAAGACATTTTTCTCATATAAAATAGCATGGTTAATCCCATACCCGCGAATTAATGGCATGAAATATTGCTTGGTAGCATGTTTTGAACCTTCTTGTTACTTCTAGTCACCCAGCGGTATAAAAAATACTCTTTACGAATGCCCTTATCAACAGCTTTCATTTGATATCCATATTGTAAAAACACATTCTAGTGGTAGCCGGGTCCACGTTTTGGGCTATATCTCGAGAGCGTAGTCATCCAGAGGTTTGAAAATTGTTCTGCAGTAAAGCACTCATCAACAACTTTCATTTGATATCAATATTGTATAAACACATTCTAGTGGTACCTGGGTCCACGTTTTGGTCTCAAGACCCTAGTCACCCAGCGGTATGAAATATAGCCTATTCGGGTACCTAGATAATATACCTACAAAATTTTATAAAAGTCGGTCCAGTAGTTTTCAAGTTCTAAGCATCCGAACATACACTCACCACGATTAATTTTTATATATATAGATGAATGAAATCTAACGGGTCTCAGCTTATGTTCCAATTAATAAAAAGTTTTATAAACTTATTTAATATGTTAAAATAGTTTTAATTAATGCTAATTAATTTTATTTATACAATGTTATTGAATTTTTTTTTCTTCTTTTTTTTATATTACAATATGCAAATACAATAAAGATGGAAACCTAAATATAGTTTTGATTATACTCAGTTGAGCAGCTCACAGCGTATATTAACTTTGATTGGATAACGGTTGGTTGTACAGGTATAAAGGAATCGAGATAGATATAGACTTCCATATATCAAAATCATCAGTATCGAAAAAAATTTGATTGAGCCATGTCCGTCCGTCCGCTAACACGATAACTTGAGTAAATTTTGAAGTATCCTGATGAAATTTGGTATGTAGGTTCCTGGGCACTCATCTCAGATCCCTATTTAAAATGAACAATATCGGACTATACGCGCACTTTTTCGATATCGAAAATTTCGAAAAACCGAAAAAGTGCGATAATTCATTACCAAAGACGGATAAAGCGATGAAACTTAAGCCTCGTTTTCATTATGGCATATATGTCGTCAAATGTTGCCAAAATAATGAAAACGGGCTGCCAAATTGTGTCAGTTGCGTTTGCAGTCAGGTTTGACAGCTCACTGTCAGACAAAATGGCATCCAAGTGAAAACGACCAAATTTCAGTTTGCCAGCGCAGTTGGAAACGTTTGACATACAAAACAGATTTGCCAACATGCTGGCAAATCTGTCATTAAACGAGCAATTCTTGTTTGTTTGTATAGCCGAACGATCTCGGGAACGGCTCAACCGATTTAAATGAAATTTGGCACAGAGATAATGTATCACCTTCTAAGACTTTCTACTTAGGTGTCGCCACTCAGAATGTCTCACAGGGTTGCCACCTATTCGAAATTAAAAAAAAATTGCATTACATATACCGATATGGGTATCAAACGAAAGGTACTTCACTCCGCATTACAATAGGGACATTGTTGAGTAGTGTTGCCATTTAGGGTTTGCACCTATTCGAAATTTAAAAAAAATGCATGAGATATGCCGATATGGGTATCAAACGAAAGGTATTCCACTCCGCATTACAATAGGAACATTTTTGAGTAGGGTTGCCATTTAGGGTTGTCACCTATTCGAAATAAAAAAAAATGCATGAGATATGCCGATATGGGTATCAAACGAAAGGTATTTCATTCCGCATTTCAATAGGAACATTTTTGAGTAGGGTTGCATTTTGGGGTTGCCACCTATTCGAAATTAAAAAAAACTGCATGAGATATGCCGATATGGGTATCAAACGAAAGGTATTTCTCTCCGCACTACAATAGGAACATTTTTGAGTAGGGTTGCCATTTAGGATTGCCACCTATTCGAAATTAAAAAAAATTGCATGAGATATGCCGATATGGGTATCAAACGAAAGGTATTTCACTCCCCATTACAATAGGGACATTTTTGAGTAGGGTTGCCATTTGGGATTGCCACCTATTCGAAATTAAAAAAAAGTTGCATGAGATATGCCGATATGGGTATCAAACGAAAGGTATTTCACTCCGCATTACAATAGGGACATTTTTGAGTAGGGTTGTCGTTTGGGGTTGGAGTAGTTGGCGGACGTAATGGATGAGTCAGCTTCAAATTCTGCAATTTTCGTTCACCCAGTCGGTAGTACCACTGAAAAAAGGATGCGGGTGAGAAAACTGACTGAAAAATAAACAGCCGAGCAAACGGAGAGGCTATTGCAGGAAGTAGAGGTCAGGGAGGGGACCTTGAATTTTCTTTCGCCTCAATACAGGGGCCGGAATTAGAGGGAGGCTCAATGGCAAGATTTGGCGGATATTTTAAAGATTTCGCGATTTAAGGTATCTGCCAAGTGGAACAGCCTGCGCTGCTCTTTCCGCGTGAGTTCTTTTTTTCTTTATAAATATACTAGCCTTTACCCGCGGCCCCGTCCGCAAGGAGAAAATGAAATATATGAGCTATTCAAATTAGCCTGTTTATCAAGTAATCGGTTTAAACATTTTTTTCTGTCTAATGCACTTTATTTTTGTAGTTGAGTAAAAAAAAAGATCTATTTGAGCTGATAACCTGATAGGATCCAACAAATGATCCCGAATTTATCCGGAAAAGCCACGAATTGACCCCGACGATATCGCGGACGGATCCCGAAAACCATCCAGAAATGTCCCGGAAGGGTCTCCAAAAGGTCCCGGAATAGTCCCAAAAAAACCCCGAATTGACAACGACACGATTCTAGACTTATCCAGAAAACCACACAGAAATGATGCCGGATGGGTTCCCAAACGATCCCGTACAGATCCCGAAAACCATCCAGAAATGCCCCGGAAGGGTCTCCAAAAGTTCCCGGAATAGTCCCAAAAAAAACCCGAGATGACAACGACACAATTCTAGACTTATCCAGAGAACCACACAGAAATGATGCCGAAAGGGTCCCCAAATGATCCCAAATTAGTCGCGAAAAAGTCCCGAAATTACCCCGACGGGATCCCGGACGGATACCCAAAACCATCTAGAAATGATGCCGGAAGGTAACCCAAATGATCCCGTATTAGTCGAGAAAAAGTCCCAAAATTACCCCGACGGGATCCCGGACGGATATCCAAAACCATCTAGAAATTATGCCGGAAGGTACCCCAAATGATCCCGAAAAAGTCCCGAAATTACCCCGATGGGATCCCGGACGGAACCCGAAAAGCAACCAGAAATGATGTCGGTAGGTACCCCAAATGATCCCGAAATAGTCCGGAAATGACCCCGTCGCTGTCTAAAATATTTACTTAACGTTTGACGTCAGTGGTGAAAACTGGATGTCAATCGACTGACACCACAATTTGATGACAGTCTTTGGCACACACTGCTATATCGACTTCATGCCAGTTTTTAATATGTAATGAAAACACATTTGACACCAAATCGCCATGGTGACAGTTATGTCAGTATTTGATGTCAGTGATTTTGACATAGTGAAAACAAAGCATTAGTAGGTGAGTTGAACTTATGACGCAGAATAGAAAATGAGTAAAATTTTGGACAATAGGCGTGGCACCGCCTACTTTTAAAAGAAGGTAACGTAAAAGTTTGCAAACTGTAATTTGGCAGTCGTTGAAGATATCATAACGAAATTTGGCAGGAACGTTACTACTATTACTATATGTATGCTTAATAAAAACTAGCAAAATCGGAGAACGACCACTTAAAAAATTTTGTTTTTTTTTAAGTCAAATCTTAACCAAAAATATAATATCTTTACAGTACATAAGTAAATTATGTCAACATTCAACTCCAGTAATGATATGGTGCAACAAAATACAAAAAAAAAAAATTTCTAAATGGGCGTGGCTCCGCCCTTTTTCATTTATTTGTCTAGGATACTTTTAATGCCATAAGTCGAACAAAAATTTACCAATCCTTGTGAAATTTGGTAGGGGCTTAGATTCTAGGACGATAACTGTTTTCTGTGAAAAAAGGCGAAATCGGGGAAGCCACGCACAGTTTTTATACACAGTCGACCGTCTGTCCTTCCGCTCGGCCGCTAACACCATAACTTGAGCAAAAATCGATATATCTTTACTATACTCAGTTCACGTACTTATCTGAACTCACTTTGTATTGGTATAAAAAATGGCGGAAATCCGAGTATCAATATCGAAAATTGCGAAAAATTAAAAAAAAATGCCATAATTCTATACCAAATATGAAAAAAGGGATGAAATATGGCAATTGGATTGGTTTATTGACGTAAAATATAACTTTAGAAAAAAACTTTGTAAAATGGGTGTGACGCCTACCATATTAAGTAGAAGAAAATGAAAAATTTCTGCAGGGCGAAATCAAAAGCCCTTGGAATCTTTTCAGGAATACTGTTCGTGGTATTACATATATAAATAAATTAGCGGTACCCGACAGATCATGTTCTGGGTCACCCTGGTCCACATTTTGGTCGATATCTAGAAAACGCCTTCACATATACTACTACCACCACTCCCTTTTAAAACCATTTATTGCTTTAATTTGATACCCATATCGTACAAACACATTCTAGAGTCACCCCTAGTCCACCTATAGAACTAAGGCCCACTCCCTTCTAAAATACTCATTATCACCTTTCTTTTGATACCCATATTGTACAAACGTATTCTAGAGTCAACCGGGTTCCACCTTTATAACGATATCTCGAAAAGGCGTCCACCCATAGAACTAAGGCCCACTTCCTTTTAAAATACTCATTAACATTTTTCATTTGATACCCATATCGTACAAACAAATTCTAGAGTCACCTCTGGACCACCTGTTATTTGATACCCATATCGCACAAACAAATTCTAGAGTCACCCCTGGTCTACCTTTATGGCGATATCTCGAAAACGCCTTCACATATACAGCTACCACCACTCCCTTTTAAAACCATTTATTCCTTTAATTTGATACCCATATCGTACAAACACATTCTAGAGTCACCCCTAGTCCACCTATAGAACTAAGGCCCACTCCCTTCTAAAATACTCATTATCACCTTTCTTTTGATACCCATATTGTACAAACGCATTCTAGAGTCAACCGGGGTCCACCTTTATAACGATATCTCGAAAAGGCGTCCACCCATAGAACTAAGGCCCACTTCCTTTTAAAATACTCATTAACACTTTTCATTTGATACCCATATCGTACAAACAAATTCTAGAGTCACCTCTGGACCACCTGTTATTTGATACCCATATCGCACAAACAAATTCTAGAGTCACCCCTGGTCCACCTTTATGGCGATATCTTGAAAAGGCGTCCACCTATAGAACTAAGGCCCACTCCTTTTAAAATACTCATTAACACCTTGCATTTGATACTCATATCGTACAAACGCATTCTAGAGTCAGCCCTGGTCCACCTTTATGGCGATATCCCTAAATGGCGTCCACCTATAGAACTATGGCCCACTCTCTCTTTAAATACTCTTTAATACCTTCCATTTAATACACATGTCATACAAACACATTCCAGGGTTACCCTAGGTTCATTTTCCTACATGGTGATTTTCCCTTATTTTGTCTCCATACCTCTCAACTGAGTATGTAATGTTCGGTTACACCTGAACTTAGCCTTCCTTACTTGTTTTTATTTTTTTGTTTGTACTTACGTATATTATCATTTAATAGGTAATATAGTAATGAATATGATGAAAACTTTTGATTCAAAAATTTGTTTGTTTGTATTTATGTAATGATATTTTATAGTCAACGTATCAACGTATAGTATACAATAAAAATCGGTTTAATGTTACTTTTTGTAATCTATTTTTGTGAATTGTTTTTGACTTTTTAGTTTTTTTTTGTCATAAATTGTTGTATTTACGTCAGCCACTTGTTTAACTTCATATGAGCCCTCGTAAATGCTTGCGTATTTATCGCGCGGTTCTTTTCGTATTAGGACCGTATCGTTTAATTCAATGCCTGAAGGACGGTATTCCTGTCGTTATACAATTTATTACGTTCTTTATGTTTATTTTTTTGCATACGGTACCTTACTTCCTTTGCGTAATCCTCAACCTTATATATTGGATCAACGGTTTCTTTCTTTAATTCATTTGGTAAAACTGGCTTTCTACCAAATGTTAGCTCAAAGGGCGTAAATTTATTATCGAAAACAGTATTGGATGTTGTGTTGTGGAAGAAAGTAAAGTACTTTAAATATGTATCCCAATCAGAAAATGTATCGTTAAGGTATGCCCGTAGGTATTCGTTAAATACTCTATGGTTACGTTCAATTGAGCCAACAGTTTCATAATGATATGCTGTTGAAAAGTCATGTTTGATATTTAAAAGTTTTGTAAGTTCTGCAAGGATTTAATTTTTATATTCGGTTCCTAAATCTGACCTGATGGATTTCATAGGACCATATATAAAAATAAAGCTTTCGAAAATTGCTGCAGCTATTGTTTCGGCGGTTTTATCTGGCACAGCTATTGTTACCAGGTATTTTGTTAAATCGCATATAATGGTAACCGCGAACTTGTTACCGTATTTCGATTCTTGTAAAGGTCCAATTGTATCAATAACAAGTATGTCGAACGGTTTACTCGGCGTTGGAGTTGGTACTAAATGTTCTTTGATTTTTGGTTTGACTTTGTTTAGCAAACGTTTCTGAAAATTTTTAACAAATTTGGCAGTGTCACGAGTCATGCTTTTCCAAAAGTATTTAGTACGAATTTTTGCGTAAAGCTTTTTAACACCGCAATGTCCGCCTGATATAGGGTCATTGTGATAAATTGTCATGATTTTGAGTTTTATATTGTCGTCCGTTATAGTTTCGGCTGGGTCTGTAAGTAGTATTTCTAACGTTTTTAAAATTTTATTTCCGCATTGTTTGTTTTGTAATAGTACAATATTTGAAAAATATATTATCTTTTGGCCATTCAACTTTGTTAATATGGTGATTGTTAGCTACCCCTTGTAACTTCGAAATGAACTCTCCTGACTTTGGTATTTCGTTAACAATCTCTATATTAAGTAATTCGATATTTTTTACGTCGCATATGTGCCCTGATATGCATTCTAGAAATTTGTCTTTTATCATCATAAAAAATTGTGGATCTTATACGCGGAACCTTATTAGAAAATTTGTATGCAAATTTGTCGTAAACCTTTACGTCATCTGGATCTATCTGCGCAGCTATGACAGGTTATCTGACAAATTTTCTACTTACTATTCCAAAAAAACAAAATAAAATTTTTCAATTATAGCAAAATTAAAAAAAATGCCATGGCCTTGAGCTCGAATCGAACCTTGAATCATTTATCAATAGGCCTATAAAACAAAAATATGTTTTTTTACTATATTTTTTGTGATGAAAACAAAAACAAAATTTAGAACGGTGAGAGTTTTTATATGTTTTTAAACGTCATTTGCCTTACCGGTTTTACCCTATTACATTTGTATCATGCACACAAGGGGAAACTCAAATTTGGATTTTTTCTCATTGTAAATTCTATTACTAAACTAAATAAATTTGAGCAAAATTGGAGAGCTGCAAAGAAATGAATTGACAACGCCAGCATAACGTAAGTTTTTGAAATTAATTTTGCGTTACTATGACGTGGCCGTTGCGTCGCCTGTGAATTTGGAACATAGCGACAAAAACATCTGTGTTCAAGGTCAGCGTTGACGCAACGCAAGCGCCAAAACGAGGCAAAGTCGAATGTGTTTGGGCCTTTTTAACTATTATGTCCCTAAGAAAAGCTCATCCAAAAACAGCAGATGAGAAGGCATATAAGGGCAGCCTTGCCACTCGAGAGGTCAACCTATTCCCTCCCTTTCCATACAGCGAGAGTCGGCTTTGCGGGGTAATTTTTGGTAAAAACGTCTCCCCTTCGCCGAGCTTCTTATGTGAAGTCTTATGTTTGTGTGTTCGTCTGTTTTTCCGCAAAGGCTGTTCATTAAGAAGTGTGCTCGGATCTTACCACGAACGCCTTCAGCGCAACCTTTGTCCGATTTACTGGCCGCTGCACAGTGTTTCGTGTGGAACAAGCTAGCTGGACAAAAACAAAGTTCTTATTCCAAGAAAAGTGTAATGAGAAATGAAAGAAAACAAACTAAATAACGGGATTTCTGCTTTTTTTTTGATATTTTTGCTCATATATATTGAGTAATTGAAGTAAGAAGGCAGGAGTGACCGTAAAATGCATTGATTAATTTGCAAAATTCTTGTTGAATATTAAGCTTCATATTTCTTTTAAGTGAACACTTTTATATAATTTTTTTGATGCATTCTAAGCCCGAAGGTAAGTAAATTTTTTTAATAGTAATTCTTTCGCAATTAGAGTATTTTCAATATATTTAACATTCCGTTATTAATAAGAAAACGTATTTTTTCTCTATATTTTTAACTTTAGGGACAAAAAAGTTACATACATCCGCGGACATCCGGGCTAAATTTTACATATGTTATAGTCGGAAGTATTCTCTAATAGTAGAAAGAAAAAACCATTGCGAATTCTTTGCACATCTATTTTAAATTTCTTTTTTTGTAGATTTTGTTATCTCCACATATAAAATAGGATGTATGTACGTACCAGCTTCGACGAGATATTTGAACCTTTAAAGCTGATCTACAAACGGCAAAACCAATTCCCAGGTACAGGGAACAAACACGTAGCCATAAAACACGCAAAAATAAACGCGCAAGGTCAACCAGAGCACACCAAAAGCAAAAAGGATAATCTTGGTTTTGGTTTGTCTACTCTCCATGCATGGATAAGATGTTTTGAATGCTTGCTTCACATAAGTTATCGCCTCGAAGTAAAAAAATGGCAGCTTTTAAATGAGGCAGATAAAGAGAGTGTAAAGCTACGTTCCAACGAAATCCATAATAAATTTAAAAGTGTACTTGGATTGATAGTAGATAAACCAAAACCAGGTTTCGGCAATACCGATGACGGCAACACTGCTCGCAGGTTGAACGAAAATTCTGAGGCTAGTGCTGAGAATACGGGATTGGATGTAATGCTCATCAAAAGATTCGACACTCTCCTTCGCGTATTAGCATCTGCGTACAATATAAATATCCAAAAATTTGAAAAATTTACGGTCGAGACTTAAAAACTATATATAGATCTCTATCCATGGTTTAATATGCCGTTTACAGTTCATAAAATCTTAGTGCATAGTACTGATATTATAAAATCAGCAATTTTACATATTGGTCAACTTTCTGAGGAAGCCCGTAACAAAGATTTGAGACGATTCAGGGACGATAACACACAAAAGCAGTCGCGTGAAGCCACGAATAGAGATCTTATGAATATGTTGCTTATAAAATCGGATCCTTTAGTTAACATTTTTTGGGAGATACCTAAGAAAAAATTTAAATGTCTGAAGTCTTAAATTTACTGTCCCCCGATAATGCTGAGGAGTCAAAAAATACCCCAGTTGTTTCAAGCTTTCACAGTAGTGTTGCTGATGCTCATGACTATTCCACAAGTGACTCATCGAATGAAAGTGATGATAGCGAATAATAACATAATTATAAAAGATAACCTACCCTATAACTTTTTGTTGGATCAGGTTTTATTTAATTTAAATCTATTGTCTTTTCTACTTTGTATGATACTTTACTTTTAAGTTTTTGTAATAAGTAATTTTCACATAATTAATTTAATTATTTACATTGTTATTATTATTATTGTAATTCACTTTTACATTCCTGGCTGGTACTATAAAATAATTTTGTAAAAATTGTAGTGCCAGGATAAATACTCAAATAAATAAAAAATATGTATGTACATATGTACAGTCACTCACATAAATAAGTAGACACCCCTTTTTGGACAATTCTTACAATTTTCGCTTTCGCAAATTTATTTTAACTAATTTCCCATAAGAAAATGTGTCACAATCTATAACAAAAACTAAATTATATTTAAAAAATGTTTGAAAAATTCGACGAATTTTCATAAAAAATTTTAATTTTATTGCGGAATTTTTAAAATTTTTTGGAGTATTGAGATTTGTAGTCCATTCAATTTAAGTACAATAAAGTAATATTCTTAAGTCCTTTACATTTTTTTGGACCTATGTCACTTATTCACATGAGTTACTGTATATGAAATAAGCAAATGTATGCATATGAAGTAAAATCTTGGAAAAAAAAGAACATATGGCTGAAAAAAATTGCGTAGCTGCATATGAAACGGAAAATCTCATAAAATAATTTTGTCCAGCTAGCTTGTTCTACACGAAACACTGTGCGCTGTGGTCTACGTATTACAACGGGAATACACCGCATTTCTCAAAGAAGTCGCTACAGATGTCGTAGAGAAATGTGCAACTCACAGATGCTTAAGGAAATTCATCCCGTCATACGCTGCACACTTTACAAAAGTAGTACGAGATGAAGGCGGTCTCCAACTCCCGGCCGCCCTCCCCTATGTCTGAAGATTCAATCGATCCCCTAGTTCTAACCCCAAGGTATTTTCTACGTGGTGCATCACTCTTATCAACACCGGAGCCAACTGCAGAGCATCTCATCTTGGTCAACAAATGGCAGAAATTCAAAGTGCTTCACCACCAGCACACGATGAAAGAACAAGTACCTCAAGGAACTGCACAAGCGGTACGAATGGAAATGCCCTAAACGCAATATTCAAGTTGGATCTAGTCGTGGAAAATAATGATTTACTACTCCCGAGACAATGGCGTTTGGTTGGATCGGATAACCATGTTCAAAGTTTTTGAACTCAAAACGGGAATAATCCGAAATATTGCCAAACTGTGCTTGATTGCAACTACGCAGCAGTGCGAACCCTAACTCTGGTACCCTTTTCTTTAATGTCACCTAGCAATCTGAAAAAATATATAAGCTACTCTCACCAACGTGTTCTTTTAACTTGTGCCTAAAAATAGGCATTTTTTGTTTTCTTGTCTTTATATAACCCGCAGATCGATGGAACCGGTGTTTCTCGCAATGGGGCCGGAGATGCGATGCGAGTGCGCGAAGAACCACCGTCACCGAATTAATTGTCTGACAGTATCGCACAACACCGCGCCATGTAACTCCCCGTCCAGCTGCCGAGAGTGCTCACTCGGCCACCACACCCTCCTACACCGAGATCGGCGCCAGGCCGCCATGTCCGTACGTCCGTCTGTCCGTAAACACGATAACTTGAGTACATTTTGAGGTGTCTTAATGAAATTTGGTATGTAAGTTCCTGGGCACTCATCTCATATCGGTATTTAAAATGAACGAAACCGGACTATAACCACGCCCACTTTTTCGATATCGAAAATTTCGAAAAACCGAAAAAGTGCGATAATTCATAATCAAAGACGGATAAAGCGATGACATTTGGTAGGTGGCTGGATCTTATGATGCAGAATAGAAAATCTATTAAAATTTTGAACAATGGGCGTGGCACCGCCCAATTTTAAAAGAATGAATTTTAATAGTTTTGCAAGCTGTAATTTGGCAGCTGAGTATGTAATATTCCGTTACACCCGAACTTAGCCTTCTCTACTTTTTTGTTTATAAATCGGTTATAAATGTAAGCTTATAAAAACATGCTTTTTATAAATATTTTTCTAATGCTTTTTTAAACGATAGCTTTTATTTCAATCAGTTATTTTAATAATTTATATGTGTAATACATGTGCACACATATATAATTTCCTAATTTCATACATACATTAAATCAAGTTTAGCTGCAATTCTAAAGCATTCTTGGAGAATTAAGTAAGCGGTTTATCTTTTCTCCTTCATAACAAACGTTTATGAAAATAATTAAAAAAATTTTAAGTTGAAAAAAGTTGACAATTTTTCGTGTTTTTTTGTAAACATTTAAAATTTACAGTTAAAATATTTATAAACATTTTCCCTCAACGCTTACAAAATGTTTTCTGAAAAACATTAAAATATATTTAATATTTAAAACGCTTATATGTATATTAGGGCGGGTCAATTTAAAAATTGCTCATTGCTCTGTGAAAATCGTATTCTAGGGATCAAAATAAGAAACTTTGCCGAAGGAACCATACCTCTAAAACGAATTCTGGTGTCTCCCAATTTGGGTCGAACTTTTGGGTAGGGGCAAATTTTGAAAAATCCCACTTTGACCCATTTAGAGTGCTCCAATCGAGTCCAAATGTATGACCGACCCCCACTAACTTTGGAGGCCCGACCCACTGATGCCAGTGGCACACCCCCTGGAACCCCCCTGGGGGTTCACCATACAAACATTTAAAAAAATCGCCGGTTTTGCACTTTACATGAAAAAATCAGCGAAATGCCTATGTTTTTTCTTTTTGGAGTTTATTTTTCTCATTATGTTAATAATAATGAGCTTAAAGGCCGTGGTTAAATAAAACACAATGTTTAAAATTTCATTGGGTTTTTTTTTTTTTAATTTGTCAATATTTCGGCTTCAGTCTGAAGCCATCTTCAGGACTGTAAGTAAACACAAATGTATAAAAAGGGGGCATTCATTTCAGATACATGGTCATTAAAATTTACGTTATGCAACTAGGTATACATATAAACGAGACACAGCTTACACTTGTGGTTATTCTTTATCGACTGATCATATGTTCGGAAAACAAAAGTAAAATAAACATCAAAAATGTATACAATTTTAAAGTACAGTAAGTGGCGGCCACCGTGGTGTGATGGTAGCGTGCTCCGCCTACCACAACGGATGCCCTGGGTTCAAACCCCGGGCAAAGCAACATCAAAAATTTTAGAAATAAGGTTTTTCAATTAGAAGAAAAATTTTCTAAGCGGGGTCGCCCCTCGGCAGCGTTTGGCAAGCGCTCCGGGTGTATTTCTGCCATGAAAAGCTCTCAGTGAAAACTCATCTGCCTTGCAGATGCCGTTCGGAGTCGGCATAAAATCATGTAGGTCCCGTCCGGCCAATTTGTAGGGAAAATCAAGAGGAGCACGACGCAAATTGGAAGAGAAGCTCGGCCTTAGATCTCTTCGGAGGTTATCGCGCCTTACATTTATTTATTTTTTTAAGTGTAAACTAAAATAAGCACAAACAAATATATAGGGATACAAACAATAGATCAACGAATATGTCGTCATCCAACATTATGATTTGTTGATCCCAAGTATGCTGCTAGCGGAATAATTTCTGTACGCTGCTTTCTTTCATGTGCGCCGTGAGACTTGCATTTTGTGTTGTTGCTTAAGCAATAAATTGCGATATGCATATGCGCATTGGTCTGTGTCACTTTTAAAATTAATTCTCTTATCATTAGGCGTGTTCATAATGTGGAGCATTTCCATGGTGAAGCGCTTAATATATTGTTTCTCTATGTCCAATATAGTAACATTCTGGAAATCGGGATAGTGGCCCGTATCCTTACAGTGGGCCGTTAAGGCCGTTTTATTTTCCGAAGCGTTGTTTCTAAGTTTAATATTGGACTTATGGCCGGAAATCCTTGTCTTTAATTTTAATTTTGTTGTCCCCACATATACCTTCTCGCATAAGTGAGACCCGTCACCGTTGCATGGGATTCTGTATATTAGGTTGGATTTCTCATCCTTTGGAATTCTGTCCTTTGTATTACTGTAAATTTGTTTCAATGTATTGTTGTATGTGAACGCTATTTTGACCTTTTCTTTGTCATATAAATCCGATCTCTTGATCCTCTCTGCTATTCTTGGGACATAGGTTATCGCTTTGTATATTTTGTTATTTGCTTCTTCAGGTTTACGTTCATTACGTGCTCTGGTATAGAAATTTCGGACCAGTTTATTGACCAAGCTACTTGGAAACTCATTATCCTCTAGAGTTTTTTTGATGATCGTGATATTCTTCTTGTGGTACATTCTGTCGCTTATTGTAAGTACCCGTCTTATGAAGCTTTTGGCGGTATTTATTATTGTACTTTTTTCGTGTTTTGAATAATAGTTAATTAGTCTTCCCGAAGCTGTGGGTTTTCTGTACCAGTCAATATATAATTTGTTGTTTCTCCTATTGATTAACGTGTCCAAGTACGGTAGTTGACCATCTTTCTCAACCTCTATTGTAAATTTAATGTTTCTGCTGTAGCTGTTGAGTTCAGTGAGAATGTTTCCAATTTGTTCAGTTTTTACAATGGCAAATAAGTCATCTACATACTTTGTAAGTAGGCGTGGTTTGCTAGTAGTTTCATTTTCGAATCTTGTTAGCAGCTCCTCCATGACAATGTCAGCTATGACTGGGGAGGCTGGTGAGCCCATGGGCATTCCTGTACGTTGTTCGTATATTTTCTCATTGTATTTAAAATATCGATTCTCTTTTATGCAAAATTTCACCATTGTGATAAATAGTTCCCTTGTTAAGGATGTATATTCTTTTATGTTTTCCCACTTTGCGGATATGATTTCAATGGCTAAATCAACCGGAATGCTTGGGAACAAGGAGGCTACGTCCAAGGAAACAAGGCTTTCATCATCATAAATATATGTGCCATTGACCTTACTTTTACTTACAGTCCTGAAGATGGCTTCAGACTGAAGCCGAAATATTGACAAATTAAAAAAAAAAACCAATGAAATTTTAAACATTGTGTTTTATTTAACCACGGCCTTTAAGCTCATTATTATTAACATAACGTAAACGCATAAGGCTATAAAAATTACCAAAAATGTTTATTTTTCTCTTTAGAAATTTATTTAGACAGAGCTGTAATACTTGATATTGAAGTACATTGGCACATAACATTTAATTATAAATTCAACCAGAAATCTTAAATTTGCATCTGGATTTTCCGTTGTCACATATAATCGCAATAATCTAGCGGCCTTGGTGAGCCACCGAGAATATACAATTTTCCCTGGTTTGATGTTAGCCAGATCCACCGGAACCACGCCGCTAGAAATTGCATGGGCCATGTCCTATAAGTACTTCGAATCGGTGGAGAATTAAATTTTTTCTGCCCCCTATATTTTGCAACTAAATTTACTGGAAGCCGTCCACCACCTGAAAATATATAATAATAAAATAATTAAAAATGGTTGACAATTATAATAAATGAGTGATAGCAATAACTTACCGGAAGAGTTTCACAAGTTTCGATTTGACGGCTCAGGTTTCCGGTTGCCGATCTTGGTCCAGTGCTGGTTGATTTATCCAAAGCTTCAAACAAATGCCGAAACGGAAGTTCGTTGAAGTGTAGAAGGCAAACGAACCAATGCAATGGTCTTAACAGCAATTCGAATCTTTGTATAATTCCACCGTGTGGGCCAGTGTTTTTTGGCTCACCGTCAGTGCATATTCCAATTAATGCATCCAGTGATATATTTTTATCGTTGAAAAACCATTTAATTTGTTTGTTTTGTATTCAGCGGTTTCATGTTCCAGTCTTACGTAACCAGTCAATTCAGAATTGGGTTCACTCAAAATAACAAGATGACGTTCTTTTACCATCCTAGTATTTATTTATTTATTTTTTCCTAGGGAGAACAATAATTGGGGAATAGGAATTTCGAATTTTCGAAGTCAGCTGTTTTGTCAATTGAAATTTCGTTGAGCATTTCTTATTGTGTTTAAAAAACTGTAAAGTTTAATTATTGTTGCCAATTTGTTTGAAATTAAGAAATAAGGTATAAACAATGTACATTATTGCATTTCATGTGGTATTAACTGAAATGAGTAATGAATTGGTGCCACAGCAACATCAACAGAGGAGCATAAGAAGAAGACCGGCGGGATAGCACAAATCCACCGGAGTTGCCTGCATTCATTCTGCAAAGCAATTTTGTGGCGGCCAAGTCGAGTTGAGTTCCCCTTCGCCATATGTCAAAATCTATTTAGGCCTTCTTAAAAAATCCTTGCGCAATTTCTGGATGGCTGCATCAAATATGCGAAGAGCTTTTCCGTTGCTAATAGATATACTTTTCCACTTAAAATAAATAATATTGTGGTTGTTGTTGTATTAACAGTGAGAATATTGTGGTAGAATGTAAATACATATTTTAGCACAAATTTGTACAAATAAGTGTTCTTTCTTGAAATAACCAATTTCCTTTAACTCGCACTGAATTTTCGTTTAGAATTGGGCTGTTTATCTATCGTTAAAGTATCATCTTTTCTGCCATCGAATGAAAACGCTAACAAATTGGTATCATCTAACCGTTTGCCAGCACTTCTTGTCTGCATTTCTCTTTTTCTTTGCGAACTTTCGATTTATCCATGATGAGAGATTTCCCATGCTTATCTTTAATTTTAAAATCTTACAAAAGAGCGGTTCCCAATGCTGATGCTACTCTGTCAGGCACACCAAATCTGTCACATACCAAGACAAAGTTAAAACAGTCGTATCTCTGTGTATTGTGAACTTGTGCTTCTATCCATATATTCTTGAACCGGTGGCGGTGCGTATGTTGAATCATCGGGATCTTGGTATGTTGGCATTGATGACATAGACGTTGCTCCTTGCTCTTCAGTTTCCATCATAAATGCATCCATTGTTAGTCTTCTCTGATTATGTTGATCGTGCAAGAACTCTTTGAGGCGTTCGGGAACCCAGCCGCATGCACATGGAGCTGCCTTCAAATCGCATTTACATGTTCCAATGTAAAAAATTGTTTCCAGAGATTTTACATACTCTGTAAATTTTTGGGTGTTGTTTCTTCTCTTGATTTGCTCTTGATACGTGTCAAGCAATTTATTCAATTTATTAAATACACTTTTTTCAGCATTATTTCCATACCAAGGTCACTGGAATGGTCACTTCACTTATTATTTTTTTTGAAATGTTTTTTTTATCTGAAATTAGCACTTCACACTTTGAGTTCTTCACAACGACTTAATGCATTCACAAAAACTGTTGCGTTATATATGGTCTACGAGACGAGGTAATAAGAATGAAATGGTAATTTCAATTCTACCTGCTGTGTCTTACTTACTTACTTACTTAATTGGCGCTTACTAAGTTAAATTAACTTTTTCATTTACATATGTTCGGCGGCCACCGTGGTGTGATGGTAGCGTGCAAAGCAACATCAAAATTTTAGAAATAATAAGGTTTTTAAATTAGAAGAAAATTTTTCTAAGCGGGGTCGCCCCTCGGCAGGGTTTGGCAAGCGCTCCGGATGTATTTCTGCCATGAAAAGCTCTCAGTGAAAACCCATCTGCCCTGCAGATGCCGTTCGGAGTCGGCTTAAAACATGTAGGTCCCGTCCGGCCAATTTGTAGGGAAAATCAAGAGGAGCACGACGCATATTGGAAGAGAAGCTCGGCCTTAGATCTCTTCGGAGGCTATCACGCCTTACATTTTTATATTTATATGTTCTGTCTAAATAAATTTCTAAAGAGAAAAATAAACTCCAAAAAGAAAAAACATAGGCATTTCGCTGATTTTTTCATGTAAAGTGCAAAACCGGCAATTTTTTGAAATTTTTCTATGGTGAACCCCCAGGGGTGTTCCACTGGCATCGGTGGGTCGGGCCTCCAAAGTTAGTGGGGGTCGGTCATACATTTGGACTCGATTGGAGCACTCTAAATGGGTCAAAGTGGAATTTTTCAAAATTTGCCCCTACACAAAAGTTCGACCCAAATTGGGAGACACCAGAATTCGTTTTAGAGGTATGGTTTGTTCGGCAAAGTTTCTTATTTTGATCCCTAAAATATGATTTTCACAGAGCAATGGGCGATTTTTTTGCCTCCCCACAAATCGACCCGGCTTAATGTATATACACTGCAGGTTAACTTTAAGTTGCTCTTAAAAACATTTACAGAAATACCTGTTGGGTGTATTATTAAATAACTTGTTTAATATTTCATTTATTTTCAAGGTTTCAATATCACTTTACTGGTATACGTCAAACAAATCGTTTAGATAAACCTGAGTGGTTTTTTACTCAAGTGCTGAATTGGGGTAAAGAAGTTCATCTCTTCGTTGGAATGACTTTTCAGCCAGCAGCAGTAAAAGCTGGTAAACTGAACTACAATATACGAGTAAGAACTTATAAAAGACAACTTATATACCACCTCGATATGTTTCGAAGTTTCTTCGCAACTGTATTAACACTTCGATTTGTGGCGCTTGGTAATTTCCCTAATTTAAGGTCTATCGACGAAGTATGAATTGAGAGTGGTTGAAATACCATATACTGAGTAACGCTCTTGGTACTGCGTCAGTCGAATTATTCAAAGATGTCCTAAGTCAACTACTAGAATTCGACTAGCAGTGCTCGAGTAGTCAAAACATTAGAGTCGTCCGTTAATCGCTCACTCAAGGCTAGTCCAATACCCGTTAAATTTCCGTTCGCAAATTTTTATAAAACATGTGCATATAAAGTAGTATTTGCGATATTTTTCACCAATTGTGTTTAGATTTGATTAACTTTTCAAAAATTATGGAGCTCAGAATTTTCATGTAGGGTATGGTAAGATGGTAGAATTTAGTTATAGCTTTTTTGGTTTCTCTCACTTGTTTGTAATCACTTACAATTTAATTTCTGTTAGTGTTTTTGAAAATTAAAAAAATATATGGTAATAGTCTAGTTGAGGGGTCGACTGCTAATACGCTACCAAAAATATCGAGAGAGGTGTCAAACGACGCGTCTTGACATCAGTATTAATAATCCGATGGCGGAAAATAAAAATTTTAACGCGTTCAAAAGATATTAGCGAAAACCCGAAAAAAGACCCACGGGTACCTCCGAAACCGGGGGTCGGATCCATAGTATTTTTGCGCAGAACACCTTTCTGCGTTGGCGGCCTTCGGCCGCGCTTATAAAAAATAACCCTGGGCTACGCCATGCCAAGTCCGGGTGTGTGGTATAACCGTGGCTACCGCCATGGTGATGTCCTTCTGCGTACACAATTTTTTTGTGGGTACTACAACATTACAACAACCACATGGATATCGCCAACTTCAACTACAAAATATCGGATTATTGTTCTCGAGATTAATACGCGTCTTTTGACACCACACTCGATATTTTTGGTAGCGTATTAGCAGTCGACCCCTCAACTAGACTATTACCAAATATGTATATAATATATTTTTGTGAAAGTTATGGCGGAAAATATGAATTTTAACATAAAACCAAGTACTCGATTGAAATTACCTTAAAACTGTTGTGAGGTGGGTTTTGTCGAAGGCTGAGGTAGGCTCAGTCGCTCCAGGGTCAGGAGAAGGTCCCACTAACCTCTACCAATTAATAACACAATTAGTTGTTGTTTTTGTTCCGAACACGCACACGATGCGGCTTTGACTTTCGATGCCGACAACCTTTTATGCCAGAGAGAAAGAGAGGGAGAGAGATGCTACGGATGATAGCGCAGGAGCGACGGAAGCGGGTCTCGGAAATGACGGTACGGGTCGTGGTCCTCAGGGAACGGTGGTGATGATCCTCAAATAGTATCTTACCCCCCGAGAAAGCTTACTCGGATTGGTTCAGGCGGGTTACGGTGGTGCTCCTATGGCTAACGATTGATGGCGGCAGGCAGGAAGGGCGCGGTTTGACCTAGGTGAAGTATATCGGTTAGTAATACCCAATGTACAAATATATGTGTATACATGGGTGCTGGGTAGATTCAGTACTCCTCTCAGGGAACCTCGGACAAGAGTCCTAGCGACCATGAGCTGTGTAGTGAAGTCCGCTGTTGCATTCGGCTCGGCACCCCAATCAGGAGGCGGGGGAGGGAGATGCTCCTCGGCCACCCTGAGTGAACTGTCCGCGCCTCATGCCATCCCCATTTGTTACTGGGTGGACTCAGTACTCCTCTCAGAGAGTCTCGGACAAGAGTCCTAGCGACCATGAGTGGTGTAGTAAAGTCCACCGTTGCATATGGCTCGGCACCTCAACCAGGGAGCGGGGGAGTGAGATGATCCTCGGCAACCCTGGGTGAGCTGTCCGAGACAAATGCCACCCGTATTGGTATTTATTGGGCCTGGAATGTCCCTCAAGTGAAGCCTAGGACTGGTCCTGGACGCTCCTACCCCGTGGGACGTTGCGCAAAAGGTTGGTTTCCCATAGGTGGGGGGGGGGGGAGATCCATGAGCCCGATGGGTTCGCTGAGAGTCTTCCCCGTTCACCTTGCGACCCCTTTGATACCTGCCATCGTAAGTTGGCCTCGGCCTTACTTACCTAGGTGAAGTATGCAGTAAGTGATGGAGTTTGCCATTATATACTTGTCAGCGTATAAAGTTGTTAAGAATTCAGCTCATCAATAACTCCTCGTTATGATAGCGAAAGAAAATGCACGTCAGATAGTCAGTACCATGCGTGCTGAGTATGTTTGGTTGTTCACTGTTGGTACTTGGCATACCATGTGCGATCGTAGGGTATGTATATTTAATTGGCATATTATGTGCGGATGGTTGTTCGCTGTGCAAGGCGAACGTAGGGTATGTATATATTTAATGTTAGGTCTGTGAGTAGGTTATAGTGACGTAGCGTTTTGCTACGTTACAGTCCCCCTCCCACTTCAGGGAAAAAAACGTCGGCATTCGGGAGTTTGTGGCCTTAAGGCCTGCACTGCCGTGGACCAAGTGGTCCCGGTATATTTTACCATTCGGAGGTGGCGCGGCCTACGTACGTGTGTGTGTTTGTAGTCCGGTATTTTCCTTTAGTCATATATTTACTTATATATATATATATACTAGCAGACCCGTCAGACCTTGTTCTGCCCTAAATTTGGTCTATCTCCATACATTTTAATAGGCTTTTTCCGTCTAACTCTGCCATCCGTCTAACTTTTTCCCATTCTTCTTCATCCCTTATTGCCAGGCAAATCGAATAGGACGTATGTAAATAGTTATGTGGGTATTATTAATTCATGTCTTTATTTCGGCTTCGCATGCACATTTATCAGTTTTGCCAGGTTAATGCAACTAAATCGAATATCACAATGAAAATTACTTTAAAGCTCTCAGCAACAACTTTCATTTGATATCCATATTACGCACACATTCTAGGGGTATCCGGGTCCAGGGTTTGCCCATATCTTGAGACTCTAATCACCCAGCGGTATAAAAATTACTCTGTACTAAAGCAATCATCAACAGCTTCAATTTGATACCCATAATGTAAAAACACATCCTAGTGTTACCCTGATGCACTTTTTGGCCTATATCTCGAGACCCTTCACAAATAGATATGAAAACTACCCTGTACTAAAGAACTCATCAACAGCTTTTATTTGTTATCCATATTGTATAAACACTTTCTAGGGGTACCCGGGTCCACGTTTTGGCCTCAATCTCGAGACCCTAGTCACCAATAGGTATGAAAACTACCCTGTACTAAAGCACTCATCAACAGCTTTCATTCGTTATCCATATTCTATAAACACATTCTAGGGGTACCCGCGTCAAAGTTTTCGCTTATATCTCGAGATCCTAGTTACCCGCGGGTACGAAAAATACCCCGTATCAAAGTACTCATATACAGCTTACATTCGATACCCATATTGTGCAAACATATCCCAGGATTAGCCAGGTCCACGTTTTGATCTCAAGACCCTATCCAGAGCGGGATAAAAATTAGCCTATGTCTGTCTCCTGGTTCTAAGCTACCCCTCCACCAATTTTCAGCCAAATATTTTCATCCGTTACTTCATCTTCAATCACTGTTTATCTATTAAAAAAAGCGCATCAAAATCCGTTGCGTATTTTTAAAGGTTTAAGTATTCAAAGGGACATAGGGACAGAAGGGGACAGAAGAAGCGACTTTGTTTTATACGATGTAGTAGTGATGTACAATCCATACGTACCTATAAACCTACGCCCGAAGTTAAATAACGCAGCGAATGCTATATATGTACGTATGTATGTGTCGCATCAAGCCTCGCTCAAAAGCAATTAGCACATCACAGCGAACAAACACACATACGAATTTTTTGATAAAAATGTTACTTTTGTTTAAACAATTTGGCTGATATAAGAAAGGAATCAAGAATTTTTTTGATGCAGATCGAAGGTAAATATTTCAAAGTTTTACTGAAAAGTAGAATTTTTTAAATCCATCAATCCGTTTATGAGTTATAGCTGTGTAAACAAAAATTTTATGATTTTTTACTACATTTTGGCAATTTTCCACGCCCTATAATATATACCTTCAAATTATATGAACTGTACCATCTCACGTAGCTAAGCTTTCAAATGCAAAAAACCGTTTTAAAATCGGAGCATTCTGTGTGAAGTTATGTGCATACATGGCATTTAGCGACTTTATTTTATAAGATTTATAGATATATGTTTTTTTTTTAACTTGTATATAATTCAGAATAGAAAACATTGTATTATTTTTTGGTTTATGAAAAAACAATTCTTCTTTTAGCTTAATACTAATTAATTGAAATTCATGTGTAAGTCTCCTTTTTTTCTTTTGTAGGATTGTTTGTATAAGTTGAACATTTTGTTTGAAAGGTATTTTGTAGTGAAAAAATGGGTATATATTTGAACAATAGGGGGACTCATGTAACCGTATAAATGCCTTATAAAGTGTGTAAACGTATAAATTCATCTAGTGCGTAAACGAGCTGTCAAATTTTGTATGCAAAATCATTTACACAATTTGTATAAATTTACGCGCACATTTCATTGTGTAAACGCGATAACTCAAAGGAATGCAACCTTGCAGACATTACAGCAGGCATTTTCATCAGAAATCTCCAACATCAGCAAGTAAAGGCGTTTTAGTTTTGATTTTTCACTTAATCTTGGCATTTTTCAATTTGTATAGCAATCAAAAAAAATTTGTTTGGCAATAATGCAGCTGATAAACAGTCAAGTTTATCAAGAGTATTACTAGGTGCGTTCATATAACAGCTTGTGTAAATGGATATAATTTTACACCTTATAAGTTTATATGCTTTCATGAGTCCCCCCAATATATTTTTTCTTAGTTTTAGGGGTAAATGTTTATGATATATATGTAACGTACAATCATTCATAAAAAAAAATTGTTTTCAACTTATATTTACAATCGTTAACAAAAAAGATTTGTGACAATGATTTGCTCAAGCTTACAATAAAGTCGCAACGGCATATTATGCGATATGAGGAATGGTGTGTATTACTAAGAAAATAAATCTCTTTCTCCACGTGTGGTCTTTTGTTTTTTTTTTTTTGGTTTTTTTCATATAAAAGTATATTCTTTACTTCTTACTAAGAGCGCGTATAAAAAAACTTTTCTCTGTGTGTATGACTTTATATAAATAAAAAAGAAATTTAACTCCTTTGTTTTCTAAGGTTGCATGGATTTTTTTTTATAATTTTGCTACCATGCAATAAAATAAATAAAAAAAATAATTTAAAAAAAAAAATATATAAAAAACTATTGAATGCATCGGAGCCTAAGATTACGGTGGTGCCCAGGTTAATCCTTATATTTCATTATTCTCTTGTGCCCCGCGATCTTCACTAAAGCGTGGTCCGCGTCCATCTGCGTGCAGTACACATGCTGTTTGCCACATCGAAAGTGCCATTGGGGCGTATTATTCTTTGGTCGCTTCACGCAGTCTATTTTTTTTTTTTGAATATTTTCTCCGCTTGATCTTCGCTTATCTTTTCGGTGCCTCTGTTTCTGTGGGTCGAGCTGTTTCGCCTATTTCCTTTTCACAGTTTGCTGCGTCGCCTGCGCACTCGCCTATGCTTAGCAGCGGGTGTACAGTTTCCGTCAGGTTGGGATAAAGCGGGGGCCTTTGAAATATTTGTACCCGCTGTATGATCGCTTTGTTGGATGGCCATGGCCTTGCCTCGAAGGGCGGTACCCATTCCTTCACCTTTTTTGGCGAATATGGTGGGGCTGGCTGACGCATCGTAATCTGGAATGATATGAACAGAGTTATATACGTGTTGTGTTAGGTGAAGATATTACTGTTCGGTAGTGAGTGAGCGTTCGTCAGCGTATGGTTTTAAGTCCTGTAGATGCGTATGCGCGGTCCGTTTGTGATGCTCTTCGGTGTGTCAGAGCTGGACTGTATTTGATGATATGTAATTTTCTACCACATAGGGGCCGGAGAACTTTGGTGCTAATTTTTGTGTAAATTGATTGATCGCGGAGGAGAGCGGATGCCCTCGTTTCATCACCTTTTCCCCAACCTTTGGTTTCCAGGGTCTACGGCGCAGGTCGTAGTATTTTTTCTGTGTCTTAGCTGCTTTACCCAGATTTTTCTTGATCTCTTCCCATAGGTCGGTTACGGCGCCTTCGGTGCGTATTTGCTGGGCTGTCGCGATGTTTCTTCCAAAGTTGATTTCAGCAGCCGATGCTTGGGTTGCTTCGTAATGTGCTGTGTTCATAACGAAAGCGATTTGCGGGATTTCCCTGTCCCAGGTGCGGTGATCGGCTTTTGAGCGCTGCGATATCATGGTCTTACCCTGTTAGCTCTTTCGGTCGGGTTTTCGTGGGGGGCGTATGCGGCTGTGAATTTGTGGGTTATTCGATGTTCGTCGACTTCAGCATTTATTACCTGTTGCAACGCTGGGTTCCGTGGGTAATATCGCTGTTTTAGCGGGCGATCATGTTTCAGCGAGATTACATGTTCTGCTGCCCTGCTGGGACTAGTTATTCCCCCGAATATCCGTTGGTGGTGGTTTAAAAAAACTGGGAGTTCGGTATTTTGAGTTGCTCTTAAATGCTTTCTTTCTGTCACGGTATTTAGTTTTGCAATTATGGTGTTCTGGGTTGGCGTAGCTGGCGGTAATAAATTTCCATCTAAGGTGAGGGTGAGCCCCCTTTCCCTGAGGAAGTCCATGCCTAGAATCATGTTTTCGGCCAAATTAGGCAGGGTGGACACTCGCATGTGGGTCGGTTTATTGTTACAGAGTATGGTTACTTGGTAGGTGTACGAACTAACAACGCACGTCCTATCGGCGAGCTGTACGTTGCGGACCTTGGGTGCGCATGCTATTTTCTTGCCTTCCAGATGTTTGCGTATGATGTCACCTACGTAGGTGAGCGTTGCGCCGGTATCCACCAAGGCTCGGACGTTTAACCCTTCGATGATGAGTTTGACGTAGTGATGGCCATCCATCTTTTCATTCGGCGGTTGTTCGTCGATGGCTGCTGATTATGGTATTTTCCCGTGCCGTAGCCTGACGGGAGTCAAGGTGATCGCCTTATCGCACCTGCAATCTCTGGACAGGACGTTGTCCCGGCCACATCTGGAGCAAAATGGTCTTCGGGCTCTTCGGCATAGGTGGCGCATATGTCCTCGTTCCTTGCATCTCCGACAGGATTCCTCTCGGCTATATTCTTCGGTCAACGGTCATAAATAACGCGCTGTTTGTCTGCTTTGTCTGGTGGCCTCCAATTGTAGCAGCTCGAATTCGTCGGTGAGCTCCATCAGCTCTGCCCTTTTTCATTTAATTTGTCTAGGATGCTTTTAATGCCATAACTCGAAGAAAAATTTACCAATCCTTGTGAAATTTGGTAGGGGCTTAGATTCTAGGACGATATGTGTTTTCTGTGAAAAAGGGTGAAATCGGTTGAAGCCACGCCCACGCTTTATACACAGTCGCCCGTCTGTGCTTCCGCGCGGCCGTTAACACGATAACTTGAGCAAAAATCGATATATCTTTACTAAACTCAGTTCACGTACTTATCTGAACTCACTTTGTATTGGTGTAAAAAATGGCCGAAATCCGACTATGACCACACCCACTTTTTCGATATCGAAAGTTACGAAAAATGAAAAAAATGCCATACGAAAAAAGGGATGAAACATGGTAATTGGATTGGTTTATTGACGCAAAATATAACTTTAGAAAAAAACTTTGCAAAATGGGTGTGACACCTACCATATTAAGTAGAAGAAAATGAAAAAGTTCTGCAGGGCGAAATCAAAAGCCCTTGGAATCTTGGCGGGAATACTGTTCGTGGTATGACATATATAAATAAATTAGCGGTACCCGACAGATGATGTTCTGGGTCACCCTGGTCCACATTTTGGTCAATATCTCGAAAACGCCTTCACATATACAACTACCACCACTCCCTTTTAAATACTCATTATCACCTTTCATTTGATACCCATATCGTACAAACAAATTCTAGAGTCACGCTGGTCCACGTTTATGGCGATATCTCGAAAAAGCATCCACCTATCGAACTAAGGCCCACGCTCTTTTAAAATACTCATTAACACCTTTCATTTGATACCCATATCGTACAAACAAATTCTAGAGTCGCCCCTAGTCCACCTTTATGGCGATATTTCGAAAAGGCGTCCACCTATAGAACTAAGACCCACTTTCTTTTAAAATACTCATTAACACCTTTCATTTGATACCCATATCGTACAAACAAATTTTAGAGTCACCCCTGATCCACCTTTATGGCGATTTTGATACCTATATCGTACAAACAAATTCTAGAGTCGCCCCTGGTCCACCTTTACGGCGATATCTCGAAAAGGCGTCCACCTATAGAACTAAGGCCCACTCTCTTTTAAAATACTCTTTAACACCTTTCATTTGATACCCATATCGTACAAACAAATTCTAGAGTCACGCTGGTCCACCTTTATGGCGATATTTCGAAAAGGCGTCCACTTATAGAACTAAGGCCCACTCTCTTTTAAAATACTCTTTAACACCTTTCATTTGATACCCATATCGTACAAACAAATTTTAGAGTCACCCCTGATCCTCCTTTATGGCGATTTTGATACCCATATCGTACAAACAAATTCTAGAGTCGCCCCTGGTCCACCTTTACGGCGATATCTCGAAAAGGCGTCCACCTATAGAACTAAGGCCCACTCTCTTTTAAAATACTCTTTAACACCTTTCATTTGATACCCATATCGTACAAACAAATTTTAGAGTCACCCCTGATCCACCTTTATGGCGATTTTGATACCCATATCGTACAAACAAATTCTAGAGTCGCCCCTGGTCCACCTTTACGGCGATATCTCGAAAAGGCGTCCACCTATAGAACTAAGGCCCACTCTCTTTTAAAATACTCTTTAACACCTTTCATTTGATACCCATATCGTACAAACAAATTCTAGAGTCACGCTGGTCCACCTTTATGGCGATATCTCGAAAAGGCGTCCACCTATAGAACTAAGGCCCACTCCCTTTTAAAATACTCATTAACACCTTTCATTTGATACCCATATCGTACAAACAAATTTTAGAGTCACCCCTGATCCACCTTTATGGCGATTTTGATACCCGTATCGTACAAACAAATTCTAGAGTCGCCCCTGGCCACCTTTACGGCGATATCTCGAAAAGGCGTCCACCTATAGAACTAAGGCCCACTCTCTTTTAAAATACTCTTTTTTAACACCTTTCATTTGATACCCATATCGTACAAACATATTCTAGAGTCACGCTGGTCCACCTTTATGGCGATATCTCGAAAAGGCGTCCACCTATAGAACTAAGGCCCACTCCCTTTTAAAATACTCATTAACACCTTTCATTTGATACCCATATCGTACAAACAAATTTTAGAGTCACCCCTGATCCACCTTTATGGCGATTTTGATACCCATATCGTACAAAAAAATTCTAGAGTCGCCCCTGGTCCACCTTTACGGCGATATCTCGAAAAGGCGTCCACCTATAGAACTAAGGCCCACTCCCTTTTAAAATACTCATTAACACCTTTCATTTGATACCCATATCGTACAAACAAATTCTAGAGTCGCCCCAGATCCACCTTTATGGCGATATTTCGAAAAGGCGTCCACCAATAGAACTAAGGCCCACTCTCTTTTAAAATACTCATTAACACCTTTCATTTGATACCCATATCGTACAAACAAATTTTAGAGTCACCCCTGATTCACCTTTATGGCGATATCTCGAAAAGGCGTCCACCTATAGAACTAAGGCCCGCGCCCTTTTAAAATACTCATTAACATCTTTCATTTGATACCCATATCGTACAAACAAATTCTAGAGTCATGCTGGTCCACGTTTATGGCGATATCTCGAAAAGGCATCCACCTATAGAACTAAGGCCCACTCCCTTTTAAAATACTCATTAACACTTTTCATTTGATACCCATATCGTACAAACAAATTCTAGAGTCACGCTGGTCCACGTTTATGGCGATATCTCGAAAAGGCGTCCACCTATAGAACTAAGGCCCACGCCCTTTTAAAATACTCATTAACATCTTTCATTTGATACCCATATTGTACAAACAAATTCTAGAGTCATGCTGGTCCACGTTTATGGCGATATCTCGAAAAGGCGTCCACCTATAGAACTAAGCCCACTCTCTTTTAAAATACTCTTTAACACCTTTCATTTGATACCCATATCGTACAAACAAATTCTAGAGTCACGCTGGTCCACCTTTATGGCGATATCTCGAAAAGGCGTCCACCTATAGAACTAAAGCCCACTCCCTTTTAAAATACTCATTAACACCTTTCATTTGATACCCATATCGTACAAACAAATTCTAGAGTCGCCCCAGATCCACCTTTATGGCGATATTTCGAAAAGGCGTCCACCTATAGAACTAAGGCCCACTCTCTTTTAAAATACTCATTAACACCTTTCATTTGATACCCATATCGTACAAACAAATTTTAGAGTCACCCCTGATTCACCTTTATGGCGATATCTCGAAAAGGCTTCCACCTATAGAACTAAGGCCCACGCCCTTTTAAATGCTCATTAACACCTTTCATTTGATACCCATATCGTACAAACAAATTCTAGAGTCACGCTGGTCCACCTTTATGGCGATATCTCGAAAAGGCGTCCACCTATAGAACTAAGGCCCACTCCCTTTTAAAATACTCATTAACACCTTTCATTTGATACCCATATCGTACAAACAAATTTTAGAGTCACCCCTGATTCACCTTTATGGCGATATCTCGAAAAGGCGTTCACCTATACAACTAAGGCCCACGCACTTTTAAATGCTCATTACCACCTTTCATTTGATACCCATATCGTACAAACAAATTCTAGAGTCACCCCTGGTCCACATTTATGGCGACATCTCGAAAAGGCGTCCACCTTTAGAACTGAGGCCCACGCCCTTTTAAATGCTCATTAACACCTTTCGTTTGATACCCGTATCGTACAAACAAATTCTAGAGTCAGCCCTGGTCCACCGTTATGGCGATATCTCTAAATGGCGTCCACCCATAGAGCTATGGCCTACTCACTCTTAAAATACTCTTTATTACCTTCCATTTCATACACATGTCATACAAACACATTCCAGGGTTACCCTAGGTTCATTTTCCTACATGATGATTTTCCCTTATTTTGTCTCCATAGCTCTCAGCTGAGTATGTAATGTTCGGTTACACCCGAACTTAGCCTTCCTTACTTGTTTACTATAGTGAGACCCAGCGCACTTTATTTGAACACTCCTTTGCTTTGTGTCTATATCCTGCACATATAAAACATCTCAATCACATGTTCGTAAACGGCACAACTATCCCATTCAATATATACTCTCTTCTCGTATGTGACTGCACCCGTTTCAACCAAAGCTTTCTGCTCTATAGTTGGTATTTTCATATATCTTTTAAACTTGGAAGTCCTCTCCAGAACACATCTTTTTGCTAGTTACACATTCACCAAACGCTCGTTACTGATTTTTTCAGTTACTATCTTTTTTATTTTACTTTTACCCTTTGTTTTCTCTACTTCGTATTCCGTTTCGATTGCTTCCCTTAGTTTTTGTTGCCTTTGCTCGCCTGCATATTTAATTATACATTCAATAATTGTTGTTATTTATTTCTTTGATATGATACTTTGAGGTATCAGTCAACTGGCTGCGGCACATATATACCGCTTGTTTGGCTATGAACTATATTCCGTGTGCATGGAGGAGCGCCACGGTCATATTCATTCCTAAGGCAGGCAAAGCCTCTCATTACGAGCCGAAGGACTATAGACCTATCAGTCTTTCATCCTTCGTACTCAAGACCCTAGAGAGAATAGTTAGCGATTTTCTCACTACAAGCATTGATAGGAATCTCATTTCGGACTATCAACACGCGTACACCAAAGGTAAATCTACGGAGACTGCGCTACACAACCTAGTCTCTACTATAGAAACATCCTTGTTCGAAAAGGATTATTGTCTTGTGGCCTTCCTAGACATTGAAGGAGCATTCAACAACATAAGTCCAGACGCCGTTAACATTGCTTTAACTGATCTGGACGTAAATAGACCCCTAGTGGGACTAATTTATCAACTGCTCAGGGGAAGGAAAGTGCTCTCCTCACTGGGGAAGGTTGAGGTAACACGATTTGTCGCAAGGGGCACGCCCCAGGGTGGTGTCCTTTCCCCCTTACTATGGAACCTAACGGTAAACTCGCTATTAAGAGATACTAGTTGGGGGAGCGGGAAGGTCGTGGCATATGCTGATGACCTAGCGATTATCTACAGAGGCAAGTTTCCTCAAACTTTGTGCGACTTGATGCAGGTAGCATTGCGAGAGGTTTCCTTGTGGGCTTCCCGATGTGGACTCAGCGTCAACTCCGATAAAGTAGAGCTTGTCTTATATACCAAACGATACAAAATACCATCGTTGAACCTACCTGAACTAAATGGGGTGCGCCTAAGCCTGGCAGATAAAGCCAAATTTTTAGGCGTAGTTTTAGACAAAAAGCTGAACTGGAAGGACAACGTTATCCAGCGACAAAAGAAAGCGTACATTGCATTATATACGTGTAAAAGAGCCATTGGCAAAAAATGGGGACTCACCCCCAACATATGCAGATGGATTTATACCGCGATTATCAGACCCATACTGCTGTATGGGGTAGTCGTATGGTGGCCAGCCTTGAGCAAGGCGTCAAACCTAAACTTGTTGGGTAAAGTCCACAGATCCAGCATGATAAGCATAACCGGGGCTCTAAGAACAACGCCTAGCGAAGCTCTTCAGGTCATTCTTGACATCTTTCCACTGGATCTGGCTGGTCATCGAGCAGCGGCAACGTCAGCCCTGCGTCTAAGGGAGTTGTCGTGCTGGAACAACAGGACCACAGGACACTCAAGTATACTAAACAAATACAGTTTTCTCCCTCCTAGCACGGATCGCTGTGCGACCACAACAGTTGCGGAAACCAACTTTAAGATAAACATACCCAGCAGGGATGACTGGACGGAGTCGGACAAGTGCTTTGCTATGGGCAACAGCATTTCCATATACACGGACGGCTCCAAGCTAAACGGGAGAGTTGGGGGTGGAGTATACTCAAGGGACCTTGACCTCCAGCTCTCATTCAGACTACCCGACCACTGCAGTGTATTCCAGGCAGAAGTTGCAGCCATAATGGAAGCCGCAGCTAGGATAGGGACATACATTGTCGGAAAGGAAATTTTTATCTTCAGCGACAGCCAAGCTGCCATAAAATCTCTGGGCTCCCACTCGTTCAATTCTGAACTAGCACTAAACTGTCGCCGATCTCTTCAAGAGATGGCTCAACAGAACCGTGTACACCTCACATGGGTCCCTGGACATAGGGATATCGAGGGAAACTGTATTGCAGATGAACTCGCTAGGCAGGGTACAACCAAGCAGGTTCTTCCTGGACAAGAACGCTTAGGTATGCCCCTGTCCACATGCAAGCTAATGCTAAAAGAGCACATCTACCGTCAAGCCGACGAAAGATGGCTACAAACACCGGGATGTCGAACGTCGAAAGAAACCTGGCCTAAATGGGATCCTAAAAGGTCCCGTCAAGTTTACAACCTAAGAAGGGGTACAATTTCCACACTTGTAGGGGCACTAACGGGTCATTGCCTCATAGGTAGGCATGCAGAAAGGCTAGGAGCGCCTTATCGTCGTTGCTGTAGGAGTTGTAAAGAAGATGAGGAGGAGGAAACGGTGGTTCACCTCATCTGCAACTGCCCAGCGCTAAGCGGAGCACGGCAGCGCTTTCTGGGAGCTCCATTTCTTGATACTATGAGTCAGGTTGTGGAGCATGACGTCAAGGACCTGGTAGATTTCATCAGGTCCTCAAAATGGTTCGAAGAGGAGAGGTAACGGTGTTTTTCGTGGTATCACAACGGGCCTAGTACTACTGGCCTAAGTGTGCCCTCGGGCAGCCACCCCAACCTAACCTAACCTATTTCTTTGATATTTCTTGTTTTGTTTGTTTTGCTTTTTTACTTTTGTTTTTCGGTTTAATTAATATTTTATTCTCGCTTGTCGCAACCGGTTTGGAATATGACATCTTCGAATTCTCTACCTCATTTGCATCTCTCAAGTTTTAGCAACTCATTGCTCTTTTGCAATTCAGCAGTTAAATCTTTTATGACCTCGATTTTCATAGTGCTTAATTTTACTTCAATATTATGTTCTAAGAGCGCATTGAAGTTAGAATACTGATTTTCATTTCGGAACACTTATTACTAAAAATTTATTTGTTTACATCAGCGGTTTTATTCTGATTTCTTCACATTTGTTGATTAAATGTTTGATCTCTGTAAATTGAGTGTTGATATCTGGTAGAGCACATTGATTATAGAACAATTTCAAGTAAATATTATCTGTTATCTTTATTTCATTTTTTTATATTACTGCATTTCAAGCAGAAGTTATAGCCACACCCCCATAGCATCTACTTGAAGTAGTTTCGCATGGTGGCTGGTGGCATTATTGAATATGTTCTAGAACAGCAATATGTAGGAAATATGCATTATTTGTTATAAACTAAGCAAAATAATAACTAAGCTAAAAAATATAGGTTATGCAAAATTTAAAATAAGTGCTTTTTATAAAATTTGGAATGTTTTAGCCTTAAAACATGGTGCCATCACCGAAATCTTACCTAGTTACTTTTATCTCTCACCCTCATTCGCTCTTAACCATTTAATTTTTCCATTCACCAATGACAAGCTATAGTAATGATAGCAGAGCGCAAATATTATGCGCGCTGTCACTAACAGAAAAAAGAAGAAGAAGCACACACGAAATAGGAAAATTCAATTGTGGTACCAATAGAGAAAGTCAAGAATACTATAAGAGCTGAGGAGATAAGATCAATTAACACGTTAGCGTGTGATGAAAAGATACTGGAAACTGTAGTTAAAATCCAGCTAGTGAAGTACCTAGATGATAATAAAATTATTATACCGCAGCAATCAGTTTTTCGGAAAAAACATTCACGTGAAAGTGCCCTGAACCTTGTTTTAGCTAACTGGAAAGAAGATATGAGCAGAAATAAACATATAATAGCTGTATTCCTAGACTTAAAACGTGCTTTTGAGACTATCGATCAAAATTTATTGATAAAAAAAACTTTATAGCATAGCTGTTACTGAAACGGAGCTAAAATGGTTCCAAGACTTTATTATGAAGAGAAGTCAAAGAACTGTAATTGGATCATCCCTGTCAGAAAAAAGAGAGGTGCCTGTTGGACGTCCACAAGGGTCTGTCCTGGCACCTATACGCTTCACACTATTTAACGCCGCCCACGCGAAAAGGAGGTGGGAGCAATAAGACTGAATTGCGTTTTTTATTGGCTTTATTTTTTATATTTTATTGGCTTTAATCTCCATAAGAATTGGAATTAATGACGTGACTTTTGATTCCAAATTTTCGTTTCATATTATCATATTTTTAGAATTAATTTCCAAAAATTGAAAAGTGTGGAGGCCCAAATCTCGGAATAAATATCATTCGTGAAGAGATGGTCTAAAGAATTGAATGACCCTTATGTAACCAAAGCCCTTATTCCAACATTAGTTAGACCGATACTAGAATACGGATCAATAGTCTGGAATCTGCGATATCAAGTTCATGCAGATAGGCTTCAGTCAATACAGAAGCAATTTTTACTTTTTTCTCTAAGGAATTTTGAGGAGTATGCGCATAATTGTTGTATGAGACGGACGTGTTTTAGTTGAGCTCCAGTAATTTTTAGTTTGTTGTGGTGTGTTCGTTTGGAAAATACTCGCGAGTTGTATTTGCCGGTGTTTTGACCTTTGGTAATAAATTAGTCGTCGATTGCTGCTCCCCACTGGTGTCTTTGGTACATTTTCATGGATTCCGCTAGTAAGCGTAAACTTCAAACAGCTAGCAAAGAATCTCCAGCATCAAAAACTCTGCGGCTGGAGAGTAACGGATCCCTCTCTGATTCGATACTCACTGCATTACAGTCAACTGAAGCAGTGCAGGGACTTTACCACTTTATTGGTAGATCTACCAACTTTTTGACCCATTTTCATTTTCTACCACTTCTACCACCAAAGCCCAAAAATCTACCAGCATTTCAATATGTTCGCATTGAAACCAAATACTGCGATCATTAGGTAAACGTATTTAATTGCCGAGTACACCCAAATAACATTAAGAGGTGACCAAACCAACCAATTTTGAAAAATTTGTGCACAAATTCAGACAAAAAAAATAAAGTTTATGAAATAAATGTAGTTAATGAGCACGCAAATATTTTCCTGCGCTATTTTCATCAGTTTTTTGTGAACGAAAGGATTTTGAACGGAAATAAAAAAATTTAAGTAAACGATAACATATCGAAGTGGGTTATTTTGTGGCAGTATTTTTGGTACATTGGAAAATTGTTGTGATAATTAGACGTAAATTTTCGTCAGTATTTCAAGCTCGAAATACAGTAAAAAAGCAAGTATCATATAGGCATAAGCTATGTAGTATATAGAAATGTAAATGTATTTTTTTGTTTTGTTTACATGTTTTTTTAAAAGTGTCATTTCCGTGAAATGTGCTTTATTTGTTTTACAAGAATTGTTTTGTACAAATATAAACTGTAGCCATTGTTTTCTTGGAAAAAAAATCTAGCAACTTCTACCACTATTTTCATTTTTCGTCTACCAACATTCTTTTTTTAAAAGTCCGCGCACTGAACTGAAGTTAAAATTCTTTCGATGGAAGAGAGGATTCGTGAGATAATCAGTGGTATATACTCTCAATTGTCCGAAGAGATTGCTTCACTTGAGCGTAAATTTACAGATAAACTGCAGGAGAGCATTGAAGCCTTCGCTCAGCGCATTGATAAAGTTGAACGTAGGCTTGAAGTGGAATCAGCAACGGTGTGCACCTTGTCTGTTGAGTTAAAGGCAGTTAAAGAGGATTGGCAAACTTAAAGACTGAGAGGGTGAACAACAACAACAATAATTCGGCCGACGCTGTCATTTTTTGTCTACCTTTCGCCAGCGAAGAAAACTTATCTTGCATTTTTTAGCGCGTATGCAAATCTATTGAGTTCTCCCCTCCGCCTCTTCGTGATATCTTTCACGCCAAACATACAGCTGCGGACCTAACAGTGTTGTGATAGTTAAGTTCTGTTCACCATATGATCGCACTCGCACTCTTTCAGCCTTCTCCAACAATCGAAAACAAAACAAAGCTGTTTCTCTTAAATTGGCTGGTTTCGACAGTGACAATAATTTTAGCATCTTCGAGAGCCTTTCTGCCGACAATAGAAAACTCTTACAGGCTGCTCTTAAATACAAGAAAGCGAATAAGTTAAGCAGTGTGTTATCCAGACGGGGAGTAATCTTCGTACGCATCTCAAGTAGCAGTGAACCTGTCACCGTCACAAGCAACGACCACTTATGTAGCATTGTTGGTGCTTAGTTGTTTACATTTTTATTTATTTTATTATTTCGTATTTACGTATATACACACATATAGACACACATACCCTGTTACATATTTACGTTTTTGCTTGTTGTTTGTCAATGCTTTCGCTTGTCTTTTAAGATGCAATTTGATCATTCAATTATGCTTAATGTGCTATGCAAACATGCTGATGGGTTTAAAGCTGTACATTTTAATGCTCGTAACTTGAACAGTGAAAAGTTAGATTATGTTCGGAGTATTTTTGAACAATCTACTGTTGATGTAATCTGCGTGTCGGAAACTTGGTTCCACCCTGATATTGCGGACCAATTTTAATCCATTCAAAATTACAAGCTGTTCAGGAATGGTCGGTCGGGTAAAAAAGGAGGTGGTGTAGCTATATATTGTAGAGATTACCTAGATTTTAACACTGTTACTCGGTATTCTTTAACTTAAATTGGGTTTCTCTCGTTAATCCTATCTGATTCCTTCTCGAAAGTGCTTGTGTCTTGTGTTTACAACCCAAATAAAAACTCTTCGTATCTCCCTTTCTTCGACGATCTTTCTTCCAAATTAACTGATTTTGATCATTTAGTTATTTGCGGGGATTTCGATATTAATTTATCAACTCCTGACTCCAATTCGGAAAATTTTGTAGACTCGGTCGCATCTACTGGCATGCGCATTGTTAATAGCCAAATGCCTACTAGGTTTTCGTGTAATTCGCGTCCAAGTTTGTTAGACATCTTTATTGTCCCATCTTCCACCGCTGTGGTTCTATTTGATCAATTGCCTTTTGTTTCAGATCACGACTTAATATTTTGTACTTTAAATTATAAATTGCAATATAATGATGTTGCTACCACTGATTTTTACTACCGTGATTACAATGCTATTAATTTAAACCGTTTGTTTTTCGACTTAAACCACTTCTCCTGGGAACGTTGCTGGCAATTAGTCACTGTTGATGACAAATTTAATTTTTTATCACAATCCCTATATTACTTTTCTAATAAGCATGTTCGTCTTCGTAAACTTGCGTGCTTCTTGCGCTCTAACCCTTGGATTTCACGTGAGGTCAAAGTGGCCATAAAAATCGAAACCTCGCATATAACGTATGGAAAAGAAAACCTACTCGTGAAAACTGGATCGCCTATAAGCAGGCTCGGAACAAAGCTTCACCCTCTGTTCTACTGGCTAAAAAGAAATTTTACTGTGGCAAACTTAACACTTATTTGCCTCACAAGCAGTTATGGTCTAATTTAAAGCGGTTAGGCGTACGGCCATCCTCGGAAGCCTCTTGTTCTCTAGACCCTAACCTACTCAATTCTTTTTTTGTTTCATCCAGCTCCTCTGCTACCCGTAGTCCTCTACCTTTAGCTTCCTTGTCCATATTATCATCCTTACCTAAGTTTCAATTCATGTCGGTTGGGGAACTTAAAGTGGCCAAATGTGTTTATGGTATCAAATCAAACGCAATAGGATATGATGGCATTCCACTTAAATTTATTGAATTAATCCTACCTAATATTTTAAGCTGCATCACTCATCTTATACACCACTGCTTCACTACTTCGTCTTTCCCTGCTGTATGGAAAGAAGCAATTGTTATCCCGCTCCCAAAGAAACCTGGGGCTTCTGAGCCATGTGAATTCAGTCCCATAAGTATACTGACTGGCCTGTCTAAGGTAGCTGAGATACTTATGGCGAATCAAATTACAGATTTTATTGGGAAAAATAATCTCCTCAGTCCATTTCAATCGGGTTTTAGAGAAGCTCACTCTTGCTCGACTGCTGTCACGAAAGTTCTCGATGACATCCGTCATGAGTTTGACCAGGGTCTTGACGCTTCTGTGTCTTTTGGATTTCTCCAAGGCATTAGACTCTGTCAACCATAGCCTTTTCTGTGATAAGATATACAAATCTTTCGGTTTTGATGAAAACGCAGTTAAGCTGGTAAAGAGCAATCTTAGCAACCGAACTCAAAAGGTTAAAGTCGGGAATAGTGTCTCTGTCAATGAAGTTGTGGGAAAAATCTATTATACATTGAGGTGCCTTAGAGTGTCATCAATTTTCGTACCTTCTGATACAAAGAAAAAGCTTATTCTGTGTCTTATTGTACTTTACATAACCTACTTTAAGGTCGTTTGTAGCAATTTAGATGCTGTCTCCCTTCATAAACTTAGTGTTGCTTTCAACCACGCCACTAGATATGTGCACGGTTTGAAGAAATTCGCTCACATATCTACGTTGAGAAACTCAATTCTTGGATGTAACCTAATAAATTTTATCAAAGCGCGTAATTGCATTTTTATGTTTAAATTGCTAGTTTACAAAAAGCCGTGTTATTTGTACGATAAGCTTACGTTTTCCAAAAGGACACGTTCCTCTAATTTTATTCTTCCAAAGTTTAATTATTTAACCTCTTCCAGGCTTTTCTTTGTTAACGGCGTTAGGCTATGGAACTCCATTCCTCAGTCTTTAAGGAACTCAATGAGAGAAAATAATTTTAAAAATCTTATTTTTGACTATTTTAGTGATCAAATTACATAACACGGTTTTTATAAATTTGTCTATCTCATATTTTTAATTTTTATATAAGTATTTTCATATACATAAGTTTTATGTTTGTATTGCGCAATAAAAGATTTTAATCTTAATGTGCTAATGTATTAAAACTAATAACTAATAACTGAAATGATATGAATTTTCATTGGGACTCTGCGTATAATCTTCCACCTTATACACCTAAAGCTTATCAATCTTCCAACTCTCGCAAGTCGTAGAGAAATGCTAGGCGTATTATTCATGGCTCAACTACTGAATGGACTGATTTCTAGCCCCTTTCTTTTGAACGAAGTAAACTTCAATGCCCCATCACGAGCGTCAAGACATTACAAACCTCTTCTTTTGAGGCAGTGCAGAACTAATTTCGAATTAAATGAACCTTTTCGGTGTTTGTGTCATGATTTTAACTCTCATTCAAATTCATTTGATATAACGGATTCACTTTTTACTAAAAACAAAACTGTCCTATCCTATCTTAACTTGTAACAAAAAAAAAAAAAAAAAAAAAAAAAAAAAAAAAAAAAAAAAAAATCTTAATATGCTAAAAGCCTACTTATTCAACAATTTTCTATATGTATAATTTCCAACTGTTATGTATATAATACTCAGCTGATAATTTTTATTCTGTAGCTGAGCAGTTTTAGATCTCAACGCTTAACAAACCTCCGCCTATCAACAACTCGGCAAAAACAAAATCCGTGCGTCATGCGGATGCGCCCCTCGTATCGGTTGGGCGGGCTTTGGAGGGTATTAATCCGTTGGGTTTATTATTATTATTATTAAAAAAATTGCACGATTTGTAATTACAAATTTTAATTTCCAAAATATGAAAACTATTGAAAAAAAATTGCAAAACTTTGGAAAATAACAGTATGAAATGAAAATTTACGCTGTTTTTTATTCCAAATTTTGGTGATATTTAAAAACTTTTAAAATCTGATAGCCTTTTTCAACCTAGAGCTTTAACTGTTAAGATTAATTAAATCTCATATTTTAACCTGCAATATCTCGGTTTTGATGAAAACGCAGTTAAGCTGGTAAAGAGCTATCTTAGCAACCGAACTCAAAAGGTTAAAGTCGGGAATAGTGTCTCTGCAGCGGGGTTTACCAGGTCTGGAGTACCACAGGGCTCTGTCTTGGGTCCCTTTCTTTTCAGTATCTTTATAAATGACATTTTTAATGACTGCTCTTATGCTCGACGGCATGCTTATGCGGATGATGTGCAATTATACATTTCAAGCCATATCAGCTTGTTTCAGGATTTAACAGATAAGCTGAATGCGGACTTACGCTCGATTATGGAGTGGTCTAGGTCAAACCTTCTGCGCCTTAATGCTCAAAAATCATATGTTCTTCCAATAAGATCCAGATTTCTTATATCCACACCTTTACATTGGATCTGCAAGAAATCAGTTAGTCGAAAAAGTACGAAATCTGGGCTTTGTAATCAACTCTCAGTTGTCCTGCGAAGACCACGTAAATGAAGTTGTGGGAAAAATCTATTATACATTGAGGTGCCTTAGAGTGTCATCAATTTTTGTACCTTCTGATACAAAGAAAAAGCTTATTCTGTGTCTTATTGTACTTTACATAACCTACTTTAAGGTCGTTTGTAGCAATTTAGATGCTGTCTCCCTTCATAAACTTAGTGTTGCTTTCAACCACGCCACTAGATATGTGCACGGTTTGAAGAAATTCGCTCACATATCTACGTTGAGAAACTCAATTCTTGGATGTGACCTAATAAATTTTATCAAAGCGCGTAATTGCATTTTTATGTTTAAATTGCTAGTTTACAAAAAGCCGTGTTATTTGTACGATAAGCTTACGTTTTCCAAAAGGACACGTTCCTCTAATTTTATTCTTCCAAAGTTTAATTATTTAACCTCTTCCAGGCTTTTCTTTGTTAACGGCGTTAGGCTATGGAACTCCATTCCTCAGTCTTTAAGGAACTCAATGAGAGAAAATAATTTTAAAAATCTTATTTTTGACTATTTTAGTGATCAAATTACATAACACGGTTTTTATAAATTTGTCTATCTCATATTTTTAATTTTTATATAAGTATTTTCATATACATAAGTTTTATGTTTGTATTGCGCAATAAAAGATTTTAATCTTAATGTGCTAATGTATTAAAACTAATAACTAATAAATGAAATGATATGAATTTTCATTGGGACTCTGCGTATAATCTTCCACCTTATACACCTAAAGCTTATCAATCTTCCAACTCTCGCAAGTCGTAGAGAAATGCTAGGCGTATTATTCATGGCTCAACTACTGAATGGACTGATTTCTAGCCCCTTTCTTTTGAACGAAGTAAACTTCAATGCCCCATCACGAGCGTCAAGACATTACAAACCTCTTCTTTTGAGGCAGTGCAGAACTAATTTCGAATTAAATGAACCTTTTCGGTGTTTGTGTCATGATTTTAACTCTCATTCAAATTCATTTGATATAAAGGATTCACTTTTTACTAAAAACAAAACTGTCCTATCCTATCTTAACTTGTAACAAAAAAAAAAAAAAAAAAAAAAAAAAAGAAATCTTAATATGCTAAAAGCCTACTTATTCAACAATTTTCTATATGTATAATTTCCAACTGTTATGTATATAATACTCAGCTCATGATTTTTATTCTGTCGCTGAGCAGTTTTAGATCTCAACGCTTAACAAACCTCCGCCTATCAACAACTCGGCAAAAACAAAATCCGTGCGTCATGCGGATGCGCCCCTCGTGTCGGTTGGGCGGGCTTTGGAGGGTATTAATCCGTTGGGTTTATTATTATTATTATTATTATTAAAAAAATTGCACGATTTGTAATTACAAATTTTAATTTCCAAAATATGAAAACTATTGAAAAAAAATTGCTAAACTTTGGAAAATAGCAGTATGAAATGAAAATTTACGCTATTTTTTATTCCAAATTTTGGTGATATTTAAAAACTTTTAAAATCTGATAGCCTTTTTCAACCTAGAGCTTTAACTGTTAAGATTAATTAAATCTCATATTTTAACCTGCAATATCTCCAATTTTTTTTTTTTTGGCATTTTATTTTATCATAATGAAAAAACTATAAAGTGTACCTGCCATGAAAAGCTCTCATTGAAAACTCATCTGCCTTGCAGATGCCGTTCGGAGACGGCATAAAGCAAGTAGGTCCCGCCAATTTTTAGGAATAATTAAAAGGAGCACGACGCAAATATGAAGAGAATCTCGGCATAAAACCTCTTCGGCGCCTTACATTTATTTTTTAACAGTAATGTAAACTCACACTGGTCCTTAGTATTCCCTTTTGCATTGGCGTTATTCCTAACTGTTATCGGTAGAAGGTATGTTTTTTTTTTTTGGAAGAAACCTTAACGGTCATAAATAATACCGACTTATCAGTCTTCGTCCCGCATTCGAGGCAATGTTGTGAGAGGGCAGGAAGATAGTTAGATTCGGGCCCCAGCTAGTTGAAGGGCTTGGAATATTGTCGCTGTAAAGCACATCTGCCGTATAGGCTAACACAAAAATTACACATTCGTCCATAAAATTACCAGCTACCAAACATCAAAAACTTGTGTTTGCGACGTTCGAAAATAATCTCACACATTTATCAGTGATCGCGTTTTAAATAATGAGTCTTAACAAAATACTCAAGTCCACTTCGTGAAAAGATACTGCTGACAACGTACAAAGCGATTGTCGTCCGACAAAACTTCGCACTTTAAGTGTCGCGGAATGTCTCCTTATGACGTCCGAATATCATCTACAAAGCTAGGCGCAAGTGCCCATTGCTACACTGGTTAATGAGATGTTGAACAAGCAAAGTCTAGTAAATTGTTCCCCAACGAGGCATCCCAGCGGACAACTGCTCGAACAACAGCGCAGCGAACTTCATTATTAAAACCGCATTTTCAGTCATCGCTTTTATCTGGATACTGCAACACGTTAAACTCTTACTTATCAGGAACTATCCCCGTCATTAATGATGATCTCCTTTCTCTATATCTCCACATGACACCAACCATCTATTCAATTGTGAGATAGAAGCAGTATCTTATTGCAACTTCTTTGTGGTCCAACTCTGTTTAAGCTGCTAGTTTCCTTGGACTTCCGTTGAGTGATGGGACTACTTATTTAGCTCTAGCGACTTCGAGCTTCTTCGGAAGAAGGAAGTTAGATGACCTAGGAGGTTCAACGCGGTCATATCAAATCTTTTCTCGTGGCGGTGTCGGGCTAGTACCTTTATTGTGCTAGTTGCCTGAACTTACCATCTCAATATCTGGTAAAAGACCATTAGTATCGATATATCTTCCAAAACCTTCGGAGAGATTCGTTATCACTACGGAAAGGAGGAAGCCTGCGCCGCCAAGCCGTTGATAAACGCTCCCTGCAAGAAAAACTAGAAAAGATGTAAGAACGCTGCTCCCAGCAAGACCAAAATAATACTTTCCGATCAAGGGTGAGGTGGAGAAAAAGGAAAATTTAATCTCCGCCAACAAAGAGAATCGGTGAGCTGCGAGTACCTGCAAAATCTCTGTTAGCAAGTAATTTGTTTGTTAGAGTGGGTAAATTCTGGTCAGCCGGGAAAGCTTGATGCAACTCGACCAAACTACGAAAACAAAAATATTAGCTTTCATAGTTATCACGTTACGATAATCAAACTTGTTTTTGTTTTATCGGCCTTCATTCAAGGTTCGAAACGAGCTCAAGGCCAGAACAATAATTTTTTGTAATGATTATTGTTTTTTTAATTTTTCTATAATTTAAATATTTTATTTTGTTTTTGGAATAGTAAGTAGAAAATTTTTAAGACAACCTGTCATAGCTGAGAAGATAGATCCATTTCGAAGGGTGCTAAGCTTTCATCATCATTTCGCTTTAGGCACGCAGCGCTAATATAGCTGAATGGTTAACGCAGCGTGCCTAAAGCGTACTGATGATGAAGGCTTAGCACCGTTCGAAATGGAAGGCCCCTTAAGCTAGCCCAACCTTTCCAGCCGAATCAAAAAATGAGACCGTACTAAATTGCACAATATTTAATGCTAAGTTAAAACGGGTTAATTATTACACTTGTTTTTTTTTAAATATCTAGGGTTGGGCTAGCTTAAATTTAAGCTTAAGTTTAAGCTAGCCCAACCCATATGCCTAATTAAAACGAAAACGTTTTTAATTAGAACATATTTAATGCTAATTTAATACGGGTTAATTAAATTTACACTTGTTTTTTAAAAAACTGAAAATGTATTTAATTACGGCATATTTAATGCTAATTTAGTACGGGTTAATTAAATTTATTACACTTGTTTTTTTTTTTTTTTGAAATATCGAGGGTTGGGTATCACTCTTAATGCTAATTAAATACCGACCGGTATTATAAGCAGTACTTATGTATATGATTCGATCTATGAAAAAGAGGTTTTGACCGCTTACTCCAAATTTTGGTAGTTTTTTGGAAATTATGAGTATGCACTTTTTGTATACTCTAGCAGACCTACAACTTCATGTATAGATCGCAAGAAGCATACTCAAATTTATTTTTTATTTTGTCACACAGTTTTATTTATAAGTTCTTTTATATCAGTAAAAAAAACTATACAATGAATTGTTTTCAAAGTTTTATATCGAATTATCTTGGTGTACATTATATATGTACATCCAATTTTTCTATAAAATTAAATTTATAGCATTTGTTTTAATGGAATATACATATATAACATTCGTAAAAGCTAAAAAAAGACTAAAATAAAATTATTTGAGTAGGTACGTTGTTCGTAAAAAATTGAAATGGTGAAATTCATGGGGAAGATAATTTCTTTATTTTCCAATTTTTAATTTGGACACAACACTATGTTCTAATTTTTAGTTCAGACACACCTTCCTAGCTTAAACTTAAGCTAGCCCAATCGATATTAAAAAAAAAAAAAACAAGTGTAATAAATTTACTTAGCCCGTATTAAATTAGCATTAAATATGCTGTAATTAAATACGCTTTCGTTTTTTGATTGGGCATATTTAAAAAAAAAAACAAGTGTAATAAATTTAATTATCCCGTATTAAATTAGCATTAAACATGCTCTAATTAAATACGTTTTCGTTTTTTTTATTGGGCATATTGGGCTTAAACTTAAGCTAGCCCAACCCTCGATATTTTTTAAAATCAAGTGTAATACATTTAATTAACTCGTATTAAATTAGCATTAAATATTTTGTAATTAAATACGTTTTCGTTTTTTGATTGGGGATATTTTTTAAAAAACAAGTGTAATAAATTTAATTAACCCGTATTAAATTAGCATTAACGGAAGTAAAAATTTTGCTTTTGTCAAAAGATATTTGCAAAAAAAAAAAAAATTAAAATTTGTATGTGGTACACAAAGAAGTTGAAGTATTCGCGAAACAAATGTTACCAAAAGTTTAAGTCTTCAAATAGCTCTTGTTCTAAAGCAAAGTATCTCAAATATGCAAAGAAGTTTGCGGCCCTTGATAAATTTCTGTATAAAAACTATGTATGCAAATGTTAATGCCAAATTAAAAGTAAACCTAAGTCTTTTTGGCGATATGTTAACTGGAAGAAAGCTCGCTCAATCATTCCATCGGGCGTGTTTTATAAAGAGATTCTGAGGCAGTCAATCTCTGTGGGGATTTTTTTTAATAAAATTTCCATATTCAACCAATTTGTGATTTAGATTCTAATTCGTATGGTACCAAGAAGCCCAAAATTGGTACTCACTTAAGAGGATGTAGTGGATGGTGTTACCAACATGAAAGTCACTTAGAAAGCAGGTTTGGATGGTTTTTATCCGAACCTTTCTAAGAATTGTGAACCTCTGGCTCATTCCCCATTAGAGGGGGTAGGCGCTCACCTCAGTGACCCACATTCATAAAGCGGTATTGAAGCAATTGGGTTAACAATCGGCCAATTACTAAATTGTCAACTACCTCAAAGTTATTTGAATACATCGTCAAACAGAAAATGTATTTTTCACTTAAACATATTATCTCGTGTAACCAACACGGTTTCGTGTCTGGAAGATCTGCTGTTTCAAACCAGGCGGTCCTCTCTAATTATTAATTATTATATGCCCGCCTGGCGGCCACCGTGGTGTGATGGTAGCGTGCTCCGCCTATCACACCGTATGCCCTGGGTTCAACTCCCGGGCAAAGCAACATCAAAATTTTAGAAATAAGATTTTTCAATTAGAAGAAAATTTTACTAAGCGGGGTCGCCCCTCGGCAGTGTTTGGCAAGCACTCCGGGTGTATTTCTGCCATGAAAAGCTCTCAGTGAAAACTCATCTGCTTTGCAGATGCTGTTCGGAGTCGGCATAAAACATGTAGGTCCCGTCCGGCCAATTTGTAGGGAAAATCAAGAGGAGCACGACGCAAATTGGAAGAGAAGCTCGGCCTTAGATCTCTTCGGAGGTTATCGCGCCTTACATTTATTTTTATTTATATGCCCGCTTTCAATTAGGTTCACATAGTCTATACAGACTTTTCGAAAGCCTTTGATTATTAAGCAAGTTAGGCAGTATTGATTTTCATTCAGCTTTTTTGTCCTGGGTTAAATCCTATCTTTCGCTCCGGAAATGTGAAGTTGTTGTTGATGATTGTGCGTCCGTTTCTTTCATTTTGTCTCCTCAAAGTTCCTTCTGTATGCAGATGATTTGAAAATCTTGTCAGTTGCAGAACGGCAAGTAAGTTTTTTAGCTGATTTAATTAAAAAAAATTGTCAAAAATGTATGAATTTAACCTCTCATGTCAGGTTAACTCTGAGTTAAAAAGTGTAAGGATACCGGAAGATACCGTAAATTATAATAATAATTCCGTTCAATTCAACAATCTATTTAATTCTAATTCTCAAAATACAATTTTCTAAATGCAAAACCTGAACTCGTTACAATATTTTTTTCAACGATTCACGTACACTTGTTCCCCTTAGAAATACATTTTCAACAAATCGAACAAGTGTACGCCCTTTTAAACATATTCACACAAACACTTATATAATAATCAAAATTCAAACATAGAAACAATTCTCAAAATGAAAATACGTTACATACACAATTCCATATTTTATATAAACTTGAATAAGACAATATTCAAATTGACAAATAAAACAAATACATACAAACATATAAGGGAAAAGTAAATGAAAATATGTTGCTAACCATTTGAAACAAAGCTTTCTATATCAAACATGAAAACCAAATATGTTATACAGTTCAAATGCACAAGTACACATACTACAAAAGTTAACTTTTCGTTGTGCAAGTGAACTTAAGCAGATCTTAATAAAGTAGCTGATTGGTGAAAAAGAAATCACCTGCATCTTAACATTAGTAAATGTTTTCACGTAACTTTTTGTAAATCTCTTACTTCAATCTCTACATCCTATTATAATAATGAGTCCAGACTGACAACCCAGTCTAAAATTCAAGTTTTAAGAGTAAACTTCGCTTCTAAGTTCATGTTTAAAATCATATAAATCATAAAACAGCTAAATCTTGGTAAAAGCTTGCTTTCATTCGCCCGTTCAGTGCAGGCTTTACTGAGCCATACACTTTAAAACTTTTTTATACTTTTTTATGTTATATTACGTTTGCCAAGAGACTAGAACGGGTCCAAAAGACTTTCGTAAATTTTGGCCTTCTGGGTTTAAAGATGTCTTCTTATTAACCTAAAGACGTTACACAATAGAAGAATCATACTATCTGCAAGCTTTGCGTTCGATATCATTCAAGGCAAGTTCCTTGAGAACGGATTAACTTCCTGGTTTCTGACAGGAACCTTAGAAGTAATGACATATTTTTTCTGAATGTGTGTGAAGATTAACAATGCATATCATAGATTACTATATCTGACTAAATCTAGATATATATATGTTTTAACCTGGGTCGATTTGTATGGACGAAAGTTAACCTATATCGCGCCATCGATTTTTCGATAGGATTTGGGCTCAGTAAAAAAAAGTTCTGTTAATTTTCCGACAGGGTGGTTAAGTGATGTATATTGGAACGATTTTCCGTCATCCCTTGTCAAATTTGGTTTTGAGAGAAACCGGTTTCGGCGTTGTGACATCATCAGTGTAGATTTTCGTTCTGATCTGTTGTTGTCGTTTGTCCTCTATTTATAGTTCGTAGGTACATGAGCAGGTATTGTTAAAATTGATCCTTGTGTATATTTAGTTATGTGTACCGAGGGTTTTTACTGATCGATTTGTGTGGCTGACTCGGCAGGTAAAAATCCGTAATTTTATACGCATACCCAAAAAAATAATTTTTGAGCCTGCAAAAAAAATCGACTTTTCCACCAAATTTCTTCTAAATCTCCATAAAAGAAATTTTTTGTTCAAAAAACTGTATTTACCAATTTTGCATTTGCCAATTGACACGAAAGAAAATTAAAAAAAATGATTTGGAGCCTTGAAAATGAAAATATGCATAAAAAATCGAAAAAATCGTTGAAATTTTGCAGGCTCAAAAATTATTTATTTGGGTATGCGTAGTGGAACTTTTTTTCCTGAGCCCAAATCCTATCGAAAAATCGATGGCGCGATATAGGTTAATAAATCGACCCAGTCTAATATGTATGTATATACTAGAGCGGGTCAAATTGTATGGATGGATTTTTTTCCATCAGGAGTATAGCAAAAACGTAATCTACAGATGATTCTAAGAAAAATTGCTGAAGACACCATGGCTCAAAGTCCGATTTCGAGTCCCCCACTTTTGCAAAATAGATTTTTGCCATATTACTGTAGGGTTTGGCCAACAAATCTTCATAGCGTCTGATAGAATTATAGGAGTGCGATAATTCATTACCAAAGACGGATAGAGCGATGAAACTTGGTAGGTGGGCTGACCTTATGACGCAGAATAGAAAATTATTAACATTTTTGACAATGGGCGTGGCACCGCCCACTTTTAAAAGAAGGTAATTTTAAAGTTTTGCAAGCTGTAATTTGGCAGTCGTTAACGATATCATGATAGGAACATTACTCCTATTGCTATGTGTGTGCTAAATTAAAATTTTAACAAAAAATTGAATATCTTTGCAGTATATAAGTAAGTTATGTCAACATTCAACTCCAGTAATGATATGGTGCAACAAAATACAAAAATGAAAGAAAATATCAAAAGGGTGTGGCTCCGCCCTTTTTCATTTAATTTGTCTAGAACACTTTTAATGCCATAAGTCGAACAAAAATGTTCCAATCCTTGTGAAATTTGGTAAGGGCATAACTTCTTACTTACTTACTTAATTGGCGCTCAACCGTCTAAACGGTTATGGCCGTCCAACAAGGCGCGCCAGTCGCTCCTTCGCTCCGCCAACCGGCACCAATTGGTCACACCAAGGGAGTTTAAATCGTTTTCCACCTGGTCCTTTCAACGGCGTGGGGGCCGCCCTCTACCTCTGCTTCCATAGGCGGGTTCCGATAGAAACACTTTCTTGGCCGGAGCATCATCTTTCATTCGCATAACATGGCCTAGCCAGCGCAGCCGCTGCGTTTTAATTCGCTGGACTATGTTGATGTCTGCGTATAACTCGTACAGCTCATCATTAAATCTTCTTCGGTACTCGCCATCGCCAACGCGTAGAGGTCCATAAATCTTTCGAAGAACTTTTCTCTCGAACACTCCCAAAGCCGCTTCATCTGCTGTTGTCATGGTCCATGTTTCTGCCCCATATAGCAGGACGGGTACGATAAGTGACTTGTAGAGTATGATTTTCGTTCGCCGAGAGAGGACTTTACTTTTCAATTGCCTACCTAGTCCAAAGTAGCATTTATTGGCAAGATTGATTTTTCGCTGGATTTCAGTGCTGATGTTGTTGCTAGTGTTGATGCTGGTTCCGCTCGGCCGTTCACACGATAACTTGAGCAAAAATCGATATATCTTTACTGAACTTAGTTCACGTACTTATCTGAACTCACTTTATCTTGGCATTAAAAATGGGCGAAATTCGACTATGACCACGCCCACTTTTTCAATATCGAAAATTTCGAAAAAAGAAAACTCCATAATTCTATACCAAATACGGAAAAAGAGATGAAACATGGTGATTGGATTGGTTTTTTGACGCAAAATATAACTTTAGAAAAAACTTTGTAAAATGGGTGTGATACCTACCATATTAAGTAGAAGAAAATGAAAAAGTTTTGCAGGGCGAAATCGAAAGCCTTTAGAATCATGGCAGGAATACTGTTCGTGGTATTATATATAAATAAATTAGCGGTACCCGCCAGATTATGTTCCCCGTCACCCTGTTCACCATTTTGGTCGATATCTCAAAAACGCTTTTACATATACAGTTAAGAGACACTCTTTTTAAAACCCTCATTAACACCTTTTATTTGATACCCATGTCATACAAACACATTATAGAGTCACCCCTGGCCCACCTTTATGGCGATGTCTCGAAAAGGCGTACACCTATAGAATTAAGACCCACTCCCTTTTAAAATACTCATTACCACCTTTCATTTGATACTCATATCGTACAAACACATTCTAGAGTCACCCCTGCTCCACCTTTATGGCGATTTCTCGAAAAGGCGTCCATTTATAGAACTATGGCCCACTCCCTTCTAAAATAATCTTTAATACCTTCCTTTTGATACCCATGCCATACAAACACATTCCAGGGTTACCCTAGGTTCATTTTCCTACATGGTGATTTTCCCTTATTTTGTCTCCAAAGCTCTCAGCTGAGTATGTAATGTTCGGTTACACCCGAACTTAGCCTTCCTTATTTTTTTTCTATAACACCTTTGGAAACAGATTTTAACGAACTGTACAAATCTTTCTGTTCCTTGTATATGCATTGGAACATTAGGATCATCTAGTGTTGGCGTAATCTATATATTAATACGCTAACAAAATTTTTATACAATCAATTGACAGACTGTTTCGCATAGTTAGCGTACGTAAAATCCTATAAAAGTTATATGAATCGATTCGTATGGATCAACCGCAGTGCATAGGCCTATTTTTGTTAGCAAATATTACTCTATTTGTTTATAATTAATAGAAAAAGTTTTTTGTAAATTCGAACAATCTGTGCAAATGTCGAAATTTCCATCTGTAGGATCCATTATGTTAGTGCTCTAAGACACAAATCCTGCTGAATTCGAATTATAAAAGCTGCATTGTCGCGTTGCTCAAATGTTTCGCCTACATATGTACGTATTCGTACGCGCCAAACGGTGAGAGAACTACTGTCTCACTCATTTGCAGTTCAAACAAAATATTGTTTCCCATTGTTGCCACTTTTCTATATTGGTCTGTACCAAATCCTTAAAACATTGTTCTAAAATAAATGTTAGCGCACAAAAAACTTTAAAGAGAAGTAATAACTTAACCGGTCCTTTTTTTGGACAAGTAATGAGTCAACCTTTGTTCAAACTCACTAAATTTATTTATTTATAACAATTAATTGCAAATTTGACCCAAAATGTTTTTCCATTTCCAGATTTTATGCTCATTTTAGATATAGCACGTCTTATACTGAACAAAAAATAAATAAATTTGCTACAAAGATATAACATTAAAATTTTTATATTGTCTTATGCTAATTGATTTTGATATTTCTCATTTTATTTTATTATATTATCTTTTATTTCAACTTAGTTTATTATTATTTCAATGCAACTTCATTGCATCGGATAATTTCACGTTGTATATTAAAAGAAAAAAAGACCCAAAAACGCTTTCGATTTTAGGTCGAAATATTGCATAGGCCGTATATTACTCTACTATGTATATTTATTATTAGGTTAACTTTGTTCGATTATAATATGCCCATTACATTAATTCGAAAATGTAAAATTTTTGGCTGAAAAACTTCACAAAATTGAAACTGTACACGTGGCCCCTCTTTATAAATTTTCAATACGGAAAAAAAAACAGCTTGGCTGAATCGAAAATTTTACGTTGTATATGAAACGAAAAAAAAACGTCCCAAAAACCCTTTTCGATTTTAGGTCAAAACAGCAAACGGCATCATAACGGCTTTTTCCATTTCAAAACTGTAAATGCTCGCAGACACCAAACGGCGAGAGAACTACTCCCTCACTCATTTTCAGTTCGAATAAAATATTGTTTCCCCATTGTTGCCACTTACCTATATTGGTCTGTACCAAAATCCTAAAAAAATTATTCCAAAATAGTTGTTAGCGCACAAAAAAACTTTAAAGAGAAGTAATAATTTAACCGGCCCATTTTTTACTTACACGTAAATGCATAGGTCTTTGTTTAAGAGATTCTTTGTTTTTTATTTTAGTTGCTTTCAAAAAAACATGAAATCACAAATAATGAGTTAACTTTTGTTCAAACTCACTAAATTTATTTATAACAATTAATTGCAAATTTGCCCCAAAATGTTTTTTGCATTTCCAGATTTTATGCTCATTTTAGATATAGCACGTCTTATACTGAACAAAAAATAAACAAATTTGCTACAAAGATATAACATTAAAATTTGTATATTGTCTTTTATGCTAATTTATTTCGGCATTTCTTATTTTATATGAGTTAACCGGGGATTGTCCGTATCGCTTTTTAAATGTATGAAAACATTTATTTCAAGCATTTTTTTAATTTTATAATTTATTTAATAATTTGGGAAAAATTTAAACAACGTGACATCAGGACGGACAAGGCGACAGCCGTTTCGATTATACCTTGTAAATCTCTTCAAACCCTTTTCTCCCGGGAGTGGGAGTCGAACCCGCACTCCTACTGTTTAGGCCACCAGCCTAAATATTCCCTACCACCCTAATGCACATTTTTGGCAATATTATTATTTACCGTTAACGGCCCACCCCTGCCGAGAGCTAACTTTAAAGGGGAAAAACTCAAGGAAAGTTAGCTATCGGCAGGTGCCGCGGACTTGTTTGCGGTCTTGGCTCCTTCTTCTTTTTTGGAACGTTCGAGCGCCAGCAGCTATCTCACAGGTGAGTTATCCTACCAAATATCCATTTTCTATATATTTTACCTTAATAATTGGAGATTGTCATTTTCATTAATATTAATATTGTCATCTTGATTAATATTCACATTAATAATTCTCGTAAATGTTAACTTGCCAAGTGCATTGTGAACTGTGTAGTGAATTAATTTCATAATTTGCGATTGCCATTTAATTACCATCGGCAAGTAAATCACTTTCATAAGGGAGTTTGCCAATGGTAGTGTGAATTAATGATTCTATTGCGTGCATCTAATATCTCATTTCCATTGTTTATCAAGTGAATAAATATTGTTATCTACTCGTTACTAATTCTCTTTATTTTTTTCTTTTATTTGCGTGCGATCGCGCCCAACGACCCGGGTGCCATATTCCTCCCGCAAACATTTGGTCCATTCGTGCCGAGAAAATTTAAGTTGGAGAAAACAGCACCTCTTTTAAAAATTTTTGCCAATTTTCAGCCTTGGATATATTAAACAAAATTTAAGGAGGCTATTATCAACATACACAAAAACCAGCGAAAACACAAAACGAACGAGCAACACCTACAATCCAACTGGTCATCACAACACACATACAGCCACAAAATCATCACATACAATCCGTCAATACATTATCACCTCATCATCACAACATCAACAGTCCACTCATCGACATCACATACCGTCCATTAGCTACATCACACAACATCACATCATAATCCAACTACAAGTCACCACAATATACAGGTCATACGATCTTATAAACATTCCATGCTCATCACAGTATACAACAGACCATTATCATCACTTCACTTCAACACATCTCTGCCCAACGAATCAACTTATCAAATAAAAACTTAAGGTACGTACGTGGTTGATTGGTTGCACAAAAACCTTTTTTTATTAGTTGCGTGATTTTACGCATGGAAAGTGCATTCCGTGTTAGATATAATAAAGGCAAAGCAAGTGAAATTGCTAAAATTTCGTGTATTTTAAACACACCAATCGCCTTTTGACGATCGGGTAATTCCCCCCACCAGTGGTAAGGGTTACTCCTGGCAATAAGGACACTGCACCAGCTAGCAGACGACGTTGAAACTTCATCTTTTACGGACAGGGATGTACGTCGATGACGTTCTTGCCGGGGGCATAGCATCGATTCCACACTCAAAGCTCGCGATGAAATCACAGATGCTTTATAGTCCGCAGGTTTTTCCCTTCGCAAATGGACGTCAAATTGCTCAAGAATACTGAAAGGAATACCCAAACCTCATCTTCTCAACGAAGACTTTTTGGAGTTCGAGGACACGAGTACGGTCAAGACCCTAGTCATTCGATGGAACGCGCATGCGGATTATTTTTACTTCACCGCAAAACCAATTGAAAATTGGCATATGTTAACGAAAAGGGCAATACTTTCTGCAATCGCTAAACTTTTTGATCCTCTAGGTTGGCTCGCCCCAGTCGTCATTGTTGCCAAAATCATTATGCAAAACATTTCGCTAGAAGGGACTGACTGGGACGAACCAGTGTCGGCAGGAACCCTAGACCGATGGCATAATTTTATGCAGGAATACCCCTCCATTATCGAAATTCGTATCCCACGTTGGGTGTATTTTACGCCAACCAACGAGGTTGAAATACACGGCTTTTGCGATGCCTCGGAAGAAGCTTACGCCGCGACAGTCTTTTTACGAGCAAAGATAAGGGACGAGGTCTACGTTAACCTATTAATAGCAAAAACAAGAGTAGAACCCGTTAAAACAATTTCCTTACCCCGATTAGAGCTATGCGGTGCAGTGTTGCTGGCCGAAACCATCGAATCAGTGCGCGAAAATCTGAGTTTAAAAAATTTCAATCTACACCTATGGACAGACTCCACGATTGTTTTGGCGTAGATAAGAAACCCATCTGGCTCTTGATCAACCTTTGTCGCTCATCGAGTAACGAAAATAGTAGAAAAGGTAGGTAACAAAGACTGGCACCACGTAGAATCCGCATCTAATCCTGCAGACCTGGCTAGCCGAGGACTATCAGCGAAGGAGTTAGTCAATAACTCTTTGTGGTGGCAGGGACCTTCTTGGTTACGAGAAGATAAGACAGAATGGCCAATAAAAGAAAAGGACTATCGGACTAACATAGAGGAGAAACGGGTGCAGTTTCATACAACTTCAAAAATAAAAGAGAAAGACGACATCCTCGAACGGTTTTCCAATTTATCCAGGGCCTTGAGGATCATATCTTATGTTCGAAGATTTATCCAAAGAACCAATCCTAAGACAAAATCTTCCTTTAAAGCGGCATCGCACTTCATTTCACCCGATGAAATTCAGGCCACGACAAGTCATTTAATAGCTTTCTACCAACGGAGGCATTATTCGGAGGAACTTTCGAGTTTAAATTCAGGGAAGCTCGTCGGTTCAAAGAGTGAAATCCTGCCTCTTACCCCCCTTGTCGATGAAAAGGGCATATTGAGGGTGGGCGGTCGTCTTTCAGGGATCTTCCCTAAAGTAAACGGCACCCGATCATTCTGCCGTATGACTGCCGGCTCACACGACTTCTTGTCCATTTCATCCATAAGGACACCCTGCATGGGGAGAACCAACTTATGTTTCGTCGCCTACGCACACAATATTGGATCCCTAGGGTCAAAAATATGATCCGATCGGTCAAACATAATTGCAAAACGTGCACAATATTCCGCAAACGGACCCAAACCCAACTTATGGGAGATCTCCCCTCAGAACGGACCACCTTTTCCCGGGCTTTCACCAATGCGGGGGTAGATTTTGCCGGACCATTTGACATCAAATCTTATAGCGGAAGAGGATTACGCATGTCAAAGGGTTACGTCTGCCTCTTTGTTTGCTTTGCACCCAAGGCTATTCACTTGCAAGCCACTAGTGACCTCAGTACTGACGCATTCCTGGCAGCTTTCGATAGGTTTGTCGCTCGGCTAGGATGTCCAAAGAACATCTACTCCGACAACGGAACCAACTTTGTCGGAGCCTCCAGAGCTCTCCGCTCAGAACTCAAAGCTTTCCTGGCGGACGCTCGCAACCAAACTCTATCCAAGTACAGTCATCAAAACCTGACATGGCATTTCATACCACCAGGAGCTCCTCATATGGGCGGACTATGGGAGGCAGGGGTCAAAAGCTTCAAGAACCACTTCAAGAAGATCGCGTTGGATCACAAATTTACCCTTGAAGAGTTCAGCGCCCTACTTTGTCGAATCGAGTCCTGTCTCAATTCTCGACCGTTAAGCCCCTCCTCCAACGAGCCGTCTAACTTGGAGCCACTTACTCCAGGACATTTCCTCGTTGGAGCGCACCTATTAGCGCCACCCGAGATCGACGTCAGCGAGAATCGCGCTTCACTCGTCAATCAATGGGAGAAACTTCAGGCGCTGCATCAAACCTTCTGCAAACGGTGGAAGACTGAGTATTTCACCGAGTTGCAGAAGCGCGTTAAGTGGAAGCATCCACAATCAAACCTCAAACAGGGGGACCTAGTCGTCATTAAGAGGGATAATCTGCCTCCTAACGAATGGAGATTTGGTCGGATAGCCAACCTTCACTATGGCCCCGATAACCGAGTTCGAACTGGATACGGCAAGGGGACAAACCACCAGACCAATCACGAAATTGGTCCCACTACCGCCCTCCAGTGAGGGTGAGGGAGACTCGTAACTCCCAACCGTTATAACAACCCGCTTAACCCAGCTCTCGTTCACCCCGAACGATGCCAACAACCCGCCTAACCCAGCTCTCGTTTACCCCGAACGAAGCCAACAGAACCCTACCGCAGAGCTACCATCTGCCACAGAACCTAAACGCCCTTGACCAAAGGCACGATGCCAACAGAATTTAGGATACAAAGCATTCAGTTTACGAATAGCTGACAAGTACTGAACTGCAGTAATTGCTTCGAACATTTCTTAATTTTATGATGAATTTACTAACTATGGCATGATCTATTAGTGTGGATGAACGCAAGTAATTGTATGAAAGGTACGGACACATATACACATCCGAAACCTAATTTAAAATTCATCGCTCCACATCAATGGGACCAGCAAAGCGATTCGCATAAAAAAATGTAATTAAGAAACAATGGAGATGCCATAACGACATGTATTCATTGAGTACGTTAACTTACTCACTCCGTATGTTCGGAACCTACGTCTCCATTTAAGAATTTGTGGAATCGTTTTATATTTGGAATATTATGTGCATGCATCCTTATTTGTAATATTCGTACCTCGCGAGGTAATACCAGGCGAACGTGTTCCGAATATTCTAAACACTTCAAAGTTCTACATTCAGAAGAAAATCATAAGAAAGGAATAATGTTGACTGCATTGACCTATCGCCTCAAGTCTGGTAGGAACACATCCTATATACATATACCGTCGGGATGTAGGTTCCAATAATCATACTAAAGGTGGCTGTAGAGTTTTCCGCGACTGTTGCATTGGAAGTTGAAGGAAAAATTTGTATGTCAGTTTATCGATGAGGAGTTAAGTACGAAAATTAAGATAATCTTGGTATAGGTAAAAGAATATTTTAAGTTGTTGACGTCAGTATTTTTGAAGACATCGGTTTTCAATTTAACGATGCTAACGACGCCGAAACTTAGTAAAAGCACAATCGGTTTTGCAAGCAAAATCGTTGGGTCAAATCCCGCATAGTTAAAAGCTAGTGAATTCCCATCCCGTTGCCCCATACTTCAAGTTATTCGAATATAACTCACCTAACTGTGCGATTTACCATCGAATGCCGGCGAATTGTTACGGCGGCAAGACCACATATAGGGCGCGCTCGTAATAATGGTGGGGAGAAAAGAAAAGAAAATACACAAACGAATTCGTTAAAAAAAAAGTACACAATAATGTTTATTGAGAAAGTGAATGCAAATTCAGAGTTACTTACTTACTTACTTAATTGGCGCTTAACCGTCTAAACGGAGTTAGAGTTAATCCAATTAAAAAAAAATCAGGATTTGAGTTTACGCATGCGCGATCTTTTTATTTCGAGCCGGGAAGAGTTAGTGACTCGTAGTCAGGAACAATCACCGGAAGAAGGTGGCGGGCATACTCCTGTGGGTAGCCGCACTCAATAACCGGCTCCCAGCCGTGGTACCTCATCGGCGCCTAGTCGTAATACGTCGCCTGTCAGCCGCGAACACACTCCTGTTGCCAAGCGTGGACCAATCCCTGCAGTCAGCCGTCGAAACACTCCCGCTGGTAGTCGGGATCACTCACCTGGCGATAGCCCTGAACGTTCACCTGCTGCCAGTGATGGGTACCCATCGTATGGCAGCTCTGATAATTCGTGTACTTCCAGTCGAGGACATACACCTCCTGGCAGCCGTAGTCACACTCCTCCTGTTGGTGGAAATCAAACGCATGCTATCAGCCGTAGTAATTTACCTGCAGTCAGTCGTAGTCATGTAGAGTAAAGGGACTTGAATGAGCAAGTGCAAATTAAAGTAGGAACATTAGAAGGCAAAGGCCATCAACCAGACTCTGAAAAGTTACGCGAGGATCCCATTCTACGCTTTTCTGGGTTTTACCCCGAAGAAGGCCCTGCGTTTCAAGTATGCTGGCAAGCTTTCAATACAAGGCGACCTTACTGCTTGCCAGTTACTGCCTCACAAAAAGCCTACACAATTTCGGTAGATCAAACAAATGCCGAAAAGCCTTCACTAAACGATTTGCTACAATTGTAAGGGACACGCCCCCGCGAGGACATTATATTGCAGATAAAGTATCCAACCGTTTCAACAACAGCGCAAATTGCCATACCATCGCCAACACGTATTACCATACCCAGTCAACATCAGGCGCAGCAGCATACAATCACCGCTATGCGTGTGGCTACGTATAATCAGCAAATTATCAGCGAAATAAAACCGCAACAAATCACGCTCGCTCAATATCAGGCCCAACAGTTACAGCAGCAGCAACGAGCTCAACACCAGCTAGCCGTTGCCGCACAACAACAACAACAGCAACCTCAAGGAGATACACGCTACAAACTGCCTGAAACGAAATTGGTCACTGTACCAGATTCGGATAAGTTACAATAGAATATTGTCGAGAGAAAACGTCGTCGCTTGGCGCGCTTTGAACGCTCACGTATATCCGTTCAAGATGCAAAGCCTACTGCTATTATAGACAAGTAATTGCATACAATTGTTTATCCAACCAACATGTGTACTCAGCAGCGAAGAACAAGATCTATTATGGAAATGTCGATTTTATGTGTGTTCACATCGTAAGACTTTAACGAAATTTCTAAAATGTATCAATTGGGAAACTTAACAGGAAATCCTGCAAGCACTTTCCTTATTCCAATCAAGAAACCTTAAATATTTTTTCCTTTATCGCTTCAATTAGATTTGTTGTACCGGCGGACCAGTCGGTTGTACCCCCAGTCTATTGCGTCTACCTAAAGTGTGCCGGCACATAGTTCAGTGATAACAAAACACATACTGAAGGTTAATTGACTCACGTGTATTTTGAATTTTACAAATTGCGACAATCTCGACAAGGTGACTATTTATTGAAGGAATAAAATCAAAGGAAGGATTGTGGATTACAACCGATTCCCTATGTATTAGTTTCAAAAAACAATCGGACTACGATATGCACAGTAACGGTTTCACATTTTGGATTAATATGTTTAAACATTTATTATAACAAAACATCTTACACCTTACCAACCCAAAAACAGGTCCATTGCTTATATCACACCGGAGCTTCTTTAAGGCAAGTTTCCATCATTAACAACAGCCCACTTATTTTGTGCGCCGTTACTGGTAATTTGTGCCAATGGACGTACCTGACACGCTGGCGCATTGTCTTCGTACGCGTTATGTCTTTTCGATGATATTTTATCTCACAGTCTCCATCCATATTCTTGACCCCCCTTTTTCCGATCTTCTATATTGGATGCATCAACTTTGTTCTTAAAACTATCGGAAATGTCGATTCACGACCATACAAAGGGCGAACTTTAATCCATTTCCCAAAGCATAATCCGCAACACATTGACCGGCTATGCCGGTGCTTTCGATAATACCGTCATTGCATGATACACGATTTGTTTCATGTGAATTGTAGGCTGCCCCAGGAAATTGTTAGCTTCACAATTCACGAATGTGAAGATACTGTGCACTTATTAAAATATGTCAACGTAGACGACTTGTTATAATAGCCTTAATTGTCGGTATTTCCTGGAGAATAAAAAGAGAAATCAATTCATAAAAATATTATCATCACTTACGAGCTTCCATACTTACGCCCCCTTGCCTGGTTAATAATTTTATTTCTACTTCGGAAAAATCAATCTCTGGATGACCTTTTATAAAATCACCGCATCCAAGCACTTCGGTCGTATCTGAATAATGTAAAATACAAACTAAATTATTTAATAAAATTAAACGTGACGGATCTCACTTCTATGACGCGACCCTACCACAAACGTGTAATACAATCGATAGTAGTTTCATTATAATCACGTTCGAGACCTCTCGATAGATTAGTCCGCCGATTCTCTGCGTTTGTTAGTGGAAACAAGTCTGTGGGCAGGCAAAAGATAACTCAAATTGCCGAGAAGTACTGCGAATAACACCGCAGGGTGGTACCTTGCTTTTCACACCGCAAACAAAGGAGTTGAAGGGCAGCAATGATTGTGGGGATATTGCATTCAAATTTGTAGCCACGCAAGGCTTGATTTTGAGAGGAAAAGTCGAGCCGCATTTAAAAGAAGTTACAATTATTTTGTTTTATCCCAACAATCCAGAATTTAGTGCTAAAACTACACTAACGAGTTTTAAGTGTGAATTCCAATTCGGACCTATCGATGGCACGCTTGTCGACGAATTGAAGGCTTAAAAGAAAAATGGAAATTTAGTAACAAAATTATCACTAAACCGGCAAGTCTACTCACCACCGCGTGCTTTTACATTAATGATTTTCTTTGCCATTCAGGAAGTGAAAAAAGCGTAGAATATGTCAAAATTCTACACTTCACTTCTGACAGTCAAGCATCGCAATACGGACATAAGGCCTCATGCGCAACTACACGCACTCCATGTCACGCAAAACATGTCTCTATCAGGCATTCATTTGGTCGAGCTTTAAAAGACTTAAGTCCACGAATTTTAACATCAACGGCTATTGCGTCGAAGATCATGTTGAATTGTGGAAATGCAACTGCACAGGAAGTTATAGCATTTCCGCCAAGTTCCGAACCACTTGTGGGAAAACAAAAACACACCAAAGTATGTAACTAAATAAAGTAAGAAAAGCACCACCTACATTGAATGATGGGTGCTAAAATTAGTTTAGCCATTTTTCCCTTTACATATTGATTTTTCCTATTGATTGTTTTCAATATCACAATCCTCACTCTGTTGAAAATATTCAACAAAATAGAATATACATTTAGGCGTACTATCTAAATAAAGGTTTTTATAAAACTCTAAGAGTGGTCTGGCTTTCATGATAGAAATTGTTTTTGTGTTTTGAAATTCCGATAAAGTTTCGTCAGTCTTTTTAGCTTGGAATCCAAGCAAGAATTGGCTTTAGATACTACAAACAAAGGAGAAATTAAAATTGTTAGAAAAGACTATAAAATTTAGGTCGCGTCAGAACTCAGACGCGAGTTCTCCCTAAATACTTTCATGACATGACCATTAGGTATCGTTACGCTGCCAAATTGGCAGCAACGCACAGCTCCAATGAGTGGAAGAGTTATCAGCTGACAGCGCTACAACTTTCCACACTCGATAGTGTAGGCTATTCCCGCCAGGGTTGTGTTGAAATCAACAAACACTCCTCAATTTGTGATTCTCACACAACATGGCCCAAATCAACACAAATAGTGTTCCAGAGCAGCAAATAAAGGCCTCTTTATATCTGTCGCGCATTTTATCTGCACGACGTCGCTTAAACGACGATCTGATTTACCAGCTCTGAATTACAAAGAGCCGTGACAACACACGGATTTACCATGATATAGCGCCTCTAACCGCATTTTTCCTGCAGTAAACAACCAACAAAAAATATAGTTAGTCAACAATCTTTATTTTTTTTCCACTCGTCTTATTGTTTCAACATCAGAATCTTTTTTCTGATGAAAATATTTTCAAAATTAAAGATACGTTTAGGCGTATCTCAATGAAAGTTTACTAAACCTAACAGTGGGTTCAACCACTAGACGTCATTATGTCGGCAGAATAACTTAATCAGATTATTCATCCCAAATAAACCCTTTGTCCCGAGTACGCCAACCACAATCTCAGCCAATAAGCTCCTGGTACCTGCTCATACGCCCCCCAACCCCCTGGAGTTAAAAAAAAAAATAATAAATTCCAGAATGACGGGCTTCTCGGTCAAATGTAACAAGACGGAGCAACGCGTCGACTCCTTCACAGTCTCCTGTCGGTTGTGCCAGAATAATCATGGGATATGATTATGCCCGTTGTACAGGGGAATGTCGGCAGAAGAACGCCTCCGGGCTGTCCTAATACACCGGCACTGCCCCAATTGTTTATCGCCGTTCCACCGGTTAGAAATCTGCCTTAGCAGCGACCGGTGCCACCGCAGCCGGGAACCACACCACACTACGCTGCACATGGAGGACGAGCAAGCACGGCCACGCCCGATCCCCTGCGAATAGCACGACGGCGACGCAAGCGACGACGAGGTGCTATCGATACACATTACCGAGGACATATGATCGTGGCCCCAACAGGTAGAAGAGGAGGAGAAGGAAATGTTCGCGAGGAGGGCAGCAGCCTTAGCCATCGCCCCAACGACCAGCGGAGAAGCACGATCCTTCCGACCACTGCTTCAACATGAAAAGCGGAAGGCAACCCAGGACCAGAAACGCGATCAGGGACACATGAAACACGGGGATGGCGCGGAGACACGTCCTTTCCGCCCATCGCACCGCAATGCCAGTTGGCGCCGGGGCGGCGCGGAGCCGAGTCCGTTCCGCTCGACCCGACGCTCCACTGGCAGAGCGGCCCCGTATCAACCATGCAAGGAGGTTGCCACCACCACTATCGTTCCACATCAGGCGCACCCCACCGGCTTCAGGACGGGGCGCTTACGGGAAACCGACGACGCAATGACGATCACGCGAGCATTCATTGCTATTGCTCCTACATAGGGCTGCCAGACGTCCCGGTTTTCCGGGACATGTCCCGGTTTTAGGCCATTTGTCCCGGTGTCCCGGTCCAACCCTAAAATGTCCCGGTTTTCGGTTAGGTGTCCCGGTTTTTAAATCTAAATAAAGAGTCATGAAATCTATCAACTATTCGGTTTGCTTATAATGTGCGCTCCAACTAGTCTGAATACAAGTACCAATGACCGACTTTAATTGTAAAATTCTAGCGTCGCTAGATAGTTGCACATTGCGTAGTACACATATATAGATGTAAAGTATTCTTCCTAATTAGCTAACATAACTAAAGAAAAGGAGAGAAAAACAATTTACTTAAAATAGTTCAATATCTATATGCGATACCGTTTATAATGCTAATGCGGATTGAATTTTTTCTCTTGTTTCATCTCAATGGACAAAGGAAAGAAATTCGTTGAATATCAGCACATTAGACCATATTATTCAATGCAAATTCAACTTAAGACTGACTTGCACAGGATTTTACAATTATATTAAAAATAAGCCAGAAGTTTTGCAATAAGTTCTGTGCAACGAAAAATATATGACTGTTTAATTTTATCCTTTTATAAAAAAAAAAAAAATAAATGTAAGGCGCGATAACCTCCGAAGAGATTTTAGGCCGAGCTTCTCTTCCAATTTTCGTCGTGCTCCCTTTAATTTATCCTACAAATTGGCCGGACGGGACCTACATGTTTTATGCCGACTCCGAACGGCATCGGCAAGGCAGATGAGTTTTCACATAGAGCTTGTCATGGCAGAAATACACTCGGAGTGCTTGCCAAACACTGCCGAGGGGCGATCCCGCTTAGAAAACTTTTCTTCTAATTGAAATACCTTATTTCTAAAATTTTGATGTTGCTTTGCCCGGGGTGTGAACCCGAGTGTATTTCTGCCATGACAAGCTCTAAGTGAAAACTCATCTGCCTTGCAGATGCCGTTCGGAGTCGGCATAAAACAAGTAGGTCCCGTCCCGCCAATTTGAAGGATAAATTAAAAGGAGCACGACGCAAATTGGGAGAGAAGCTCGGCCTAAAATCTCTTCGGAGGTTATGCGCCTTACATTTATTTATTTTTTTTACCTTAGAAGCATTTATTTTGAATAGTAGTTGTGATTAGCTGTTTTAGAGTACCTGGAAGGTATATCATTTGTTTATGGTTTTATTTTTGTGCTGTGTAAATAAAAAATAATACTTATGTGCGTAAATAAAAACACATTTTATTTAATAATTTGGGAAAAATTTAAACAACGTGACATCAGGACGGGGAAATTTTTCCCAAATTATTAAATAAATTATAAAATTAAAAAATTGCTTCAAATAAATGTTTTCATACATTTAAAAAAAAAAAAAGCAATATGGGCAATCCCCGATTATTAAAAATCATACAAACAAACAAAAATGGTTAATTCGTTGTAGTTCTATAAATAGAACGAAAAACAGCAACAAAACCAAAGTTTCTTTGAAAACCGCCGTACCAAGCATAGCTTTAACACATAATTGCATACAAAGTATGCAATGTGTAAAAGATTAAAATATGCAAAAAGAAGGCAATTGGGTAAGACTTCACAACAGGCATGACGTAGCTGAATGCGTTTACAACCATTTCAACTATCGTAGGGGTGCGAGTTCGACTCCCACTCCCGGGAGAAAAGGCTTTGAAGAGATTTACAAGGTATAATCGAAACAGCTGTCGCCTAGTCCGTCCTGATGTCACGTTGTTTAAATTTTTCCCAAATTATTAAATAAATTATAAAATTAAAAAATTGCTTCAAATAAATGTTTTCATACATTTAAAAAAAAAAGCAATATGGGCAATCCCCGATTATTAAAAATCATACAAACAGACAAAAATGGTTAATTCGTTGTAGTTCTATAAATAGAACGAAAAACAGCAACAAAACCAAAGTTTCTTTGAAAACCGCCGTACCAAGCATAGCTTTAACACATAATTGCATACGAAGTATGCAATGTGTAAAAGATTAAAATATGCAAAAAGAAGGCAATTGGGAAAGACTTCACAACAGGCATGACGTAGCTGAATGCGTTTACAACCATTTCAACTATCGTAGGGGTGCGAGTTCGACTCCCACTCCCGGGAGAAAAGGCTTTGAAGAGATTTACAAGGTATAATCGAAACAGCTGTCGCCTTGTCCGTCCTGATGTCACGTTGTTTAAATTTTTCCCAAATTATTAAATAAATTATAAAATTAAAAAATTGCTTCAAATAAATGTTTCCATACATTTAAAAAAAAAAAAAAAAAAAAAGCAATATGGGCAATCCCCGATTATTAAAAATCATACAAAAAAACACATTTTATTGTTTTTTTTTTTTTGTTGGGGGGGGGGGGGGGGGGGGGTGTATATTTCTTGAATTTTCAAAGAGTCCCGGTTTTACCACATGGGAACCTGGTAGCCCTACTCCTACAGCGATCATACGATTAGAGGCAGGGGGGCGCCTCCACCTGGTGCGCGCACTCATTGATCCCTGCGCGCCGACGTCCGTGATAGATGCGAATCTGACCAACGACCTCCAACTCGAACGGCTTAATACGGCCAGACTCACGAAGTGCACACTAGTGTTGCGCGGGAAATATGGGGTACCGAATCGAATCACGACCCAGGCAACGGTGGTAGAACGGCATACGCGTCCCAACCCAACCGCGACGGTTGACTCCTCGGTCGCCGCACCATTCCAGTTCATGAGACTCGCTGACCCGACGTTCTATCGATCTGCGCCGGTTCTCTTAACACTCGGGGCCTACGTGTACGCCACCATTATGCTTAGTGGCACAGCCCCGGCAACGGTCAATGGGCTCCTCACACAGCCGACGATCTTCGGACTGGTCGTTTCAGTAGCGTTCCAGGCATAACGGTTGGGTAGCGTACTTACGCGTCTACAGCTACATCCAGCTTTATATAATACCTAACCTTTTCACCTAAAGAGAGAAAAAAAATTACATCTAATTAACCAGGTGCATTAAAAACCAAGCAACCCCACGTACATGAACACTAACTTTCCTTTTTTATTCACAGTTCCGCCCAGAGAGGCTGCATTAGTGGAGACCGGGAGTTCACAGGAGATCATATTGGAATTTTAATTTATTAAAGCTATCACGCCTTGGGACGGTTGCTGGCGTACTCATCAGTTTGTTTTTGTTCTTTCGAGTTGCTCGCCGCAAGGGGGCCGGCGTTTTTAGGCCACCAGTCTAAATATTCCCTACCACCCTAATGCACATTTTTGGCAATATTATTATTTACCGGTAACGGCCCACCCCTGCCGAGAGCTATCTTTGAAGGGGAAAAACTCAACGAAAGTTAGCTATCGGCAGGTGCAGCGGACTTGTTCGCGGTCTTGGCTCCTTCTTCTTTTTTGGAACGTTCGAGCGCCAGCAGCTATCTCACAGGTGAGTTATCCTACCAAATATCCATTTTCTATATACATATTTTACATTAATAATTGGAGATTGTCATTTTCATTAATATTAATAATTTGAGGTTGTCATTTTGATTAATATTCACATTAATAATTCTCGTAAATGTTAACTTGCCAAGTGCATTGTGAACTGTGAATTAATTTCATAATTTGCGATTGTCATTTAGTTACCATCGGCAAGTAAATCACTTTCATAAGTTGGAGTTTGCCAATGGTAGTGTGAATTAATGATTCTATTGCGTGCATCTAATAACTCATTTCCATTGTTTATAAAGTGAATAAATATTGTTATCTACTCGTGACTAATTCTCTTTATTTTTTTCTTTTATTTGCGTGCGATCGCGCCCCATGACCCGGGTGCCATATTCCCCCCGCAAACACCTACGATAGTTGAAATGGTTACAAACGCATTCAGCTACGTCATGCCTTAGTTATTGTAAAGTTTTTCCAAATTGCCTTCTTTCGCATATATTATCTTCTACACATCACATAATTCGTATGTAGTTATGTGTTATGCATGTTTGTAAGGCGGTTTTCAGAGAAACTTGGTATTTGTTGTTGTTTTTGTTCTATTTATAGAACTACAACGAATAAACCAAATGTTGTCTACTTATATGAGTTAACCGGGGATTGTCCGTATCGCTTTTTAAATATATGAAAACATTTATTTCAAGCAATTTTTTAATTTTATAATTCGTTTAATAATTTAGGAAAAATTTAAACAACGTGACATCAGGACGGACAAGGCGATAGCTGTTTCGATTCAGTTCATTGAGAGAGTTGAGCAGTTGTGAGAAATGTATCACTGGGACGATACATTCGTAATTCTTGTGGTTCTCAGTAGGTTGAGTGGTGTTGCAAAGCGATGGGCAGATGCTCAATCAGCATTTAGGAAATGGAGTGAGTTTGTGTCAGCATTTTTGACAGATTTCCCATACGTACAGCGTTGACAGATTGACGACGCCGTCGTCATTTTGACGATTTTGAACTAGAATGACGCTTGGACGATTTTGTAATGAACAATGACGATTTAAGCCTGCCTTCTATGTAGGATTTATTTTAAATTTTCAAACACCAAGAAATATGTCCAAAAATGTTGATTTTAAATGAACACTACAGTAATAAATATTGAAGTGATCAACTTAGCTCGTGAAAACGGAGTGGTGATGATATCATTGCCTCCACATTCCACCCATAAAATACAACTGCTAGACAGAGCAGTCATGAGCCCACTCAACACTTATTACAGTAACGAATTAAAGCGTTTTATGAGAGAAAATGGACGAAAAGTTAATCAATTCGATTTAGTTGGTCTCTTTTCCAAAACGTATTATAAGGTTCAGACTGGCCAGGTTGCAGTTAACGGTTTCAAATGTACTGGTATATACCCATTCGATCGAAATATTTTTACTGGTGCAGACTATATTGCTGCAAATGATATGTATGAGCACGTAACTGCCGAAAACTCTGAAGTTTCCGAGCAAAATAATGCAACTTTGCAGACTGAACGTACTCTTACTTCACCGACATCTTATACAAATCGAGTGATGTCTCCAGAACCTGCGGCATCAACCAGTAAATGAGTCGTTTCACCATGGCGGATTTTACCATTGCCAAAGATTAGAAAGCCAGTTGCTACCGGAAAAGGAAGAAAGTCAAAGGCGACAGTATTAAAAAAATCACCATATAAGAATCAGTTGGAAGAAAGTATTCGGAAGATCCTGGAAAAAGTGAAGCCAAGAATTAAAAAAGAAAAGGAACCTTCAAAAAACCACCAGCGAAAGCTAGAAAAGCTGAATGTGAAGAATTAACCAGTGACTCCGGAGTAAGCATCGTCTACGCAGAAACTAACCAAGGGGATTTTTTTGAAATGCCTCCAGGGGAGCAATTTGCTCCTTTTGTGAAAAGTTATAGAAGGACGAAAGAAATATATCAGAATGGAGTGCTTGTTTACAGTGCGATACGGTTTGGGCTCATAATGTCTGCATTCCAAAAAAATCTAATTTTTATTTGCGAGTCTTGCACAAATTGAAGTTTTTAAAGCAATTTTGATATTTCCAATAACTTATTCATTTTTAATATCAACGAGCCAAGGAGGCAATTTTATTTTATCGTTTGAGAAGCTATTAACTTTTATTAATAAAATTGGTAAATTTTAAAAGAAGTTATTTAATATTTTCTTTAGTTAAACTGATCTGGTTATTATTCGGGTTAAATGGTGTATTTTACCAAATTAGCCTACATTTACGTACCACATTACCCGCCAATTTTTGATGAAGCGGCATTTCGGGCTCACCCGAATTTCGGCTTATAAATTGTTAACTGTTTGTGGTATACAACCTTTTATGAAGTACGCTATAGATGATATTCCACCAAACAAAATGTGATGAAAAAGAGGTGAATTGGACTTTTGGTTAGGCCAAAATTACCCAAAAACTAAACTATATACCACAAATGCCGCAGTTCCTCTATTTTGAAGACATTTCTAAGGTCCTCCACAAGTTTTTTGGAAAACTACTTCTACTATCAAAACAGCTGACTCTACATGCGCTTTTTCTAATTTATGTGCATTCGTTTCATATCTAATGAGCTTGCCACACTCTTCAGCGAATATAGAACGATTTTTTTTCTAAAATAAATGTAAACAAAACAAAAATCCGAAACCGTCTGAAAACTGATACATTAAAAGGAATACAAGATTATTTAAAATTGAATATTTTTCCTGTCGTAATATTGAATCGCAAATAAATATGCTAAAAAAATGAACGCGAAGATGTATCACTAAGAAACTAAAATGATATAGGAGGTTCGATTCGAGCTCAAAGAAAACAAAAAAAAAAATAATTGTTAAAATTACTGAAAACAAGTAAATTTTGTTTGTAATACAAAATTTATCTTTTAAGACGTTTTTGTTATTTATAAAATAAAACGAAATGAATTGAAAACGATTTTATATGTTGTATGTGGCAACAAAAAATAACAATCAAAAACAATTTTCAGAGAAGCGCTTTTAAAGTTAATATTGTAGAATGAAATCCGGCGAATTCAATCGTATGTCCCCGTTCGTCCTAACTCAACTTTGGTTGTTATTGGTTGTTGCCATAGATATGACGATTTTTTACGACTTTTTGTGCGGCGTCTGACGACTTGGAAAAAAATATATGGCAACGCTGCATACGTAAGTAATTCGGCTGATACCCAAATTCGCATGATGAATACAACAATGAAAAAGAGTGAAACATTGATTGAGTATTAATACAATATGCTTGCTATAGGTCGTAGAGGGAATATTGATGACTGCTCAATAAGTAGATATATTATAAACGGATTAGCCGATTACAATTTGCGTAAAACATTGAATGTAATGAAGTTTTCAAAATGTGCAGACTTGTTGCAATCTCTTTTAAATTTATCTGCTAATGTAGAAGGTCGAAATGAAAGAATTTCTATGCAGCAGAGTTCGCATATTTTGGGTGATATTAACAAAACAAACAAAGTTGGACCGATATGTTACAACTGCAAGGAAAGAGGGCACATAGCTAAGAATTGTGCGAAGCCAAGAGCGAAGAGTGTAGCGAAACAAACTGATCGAGTACATTGTATAGCAGGTGAAGAGCAGGAGGTTGGTAAGCTAACTGTAGAAAGTGAGACAATAATAAATAAAATCGATAACGAAAAGATGTGTATGGAATTGTGTAAAGATATTTTAATTATAGGAAAACTAGAGGTGAAGTGTAAAGCGCTCATTGCTTCGGGTAGCAGCAAATCCTTGATGAAGCAGTCGATTGCCGAAAAGTGCGGTTCATGTGTTATTCCTTGTAATGAAAAATGTATGGGTTTTGCTGGTGGTGAAGTTGTGTGCCATGGACAAATAACAGTACGCGTTAGGTTTGATGACGTTTTACGTATGGTCGAATCTCTTGTTATCAATGATCCAGTGATGATGCATGATGCACTTATTGGAATCGACGTGCTAGCTAAGGGAAAGGTTGTAATTGAAAATGGAGCGTGTAGAGTTATGGCAATTAGTAGTGATGTTTTAGATACTGGTAAATCATTAAAGGCTAATGTGGGTAATGAATTGGTTCATTTAGTTAATGCATATGCGCATTATTTCGGCGAAAAGTTGCATAAGTTAGGGAGGTCCAAAACGTTTAAGATGGACATTAAGTTGACGTCCGAGGGGCCGGTAGTTAGAAAACCATACGACATTCCAATCCGTAAACAGGGTGTAGTTGAAAATATAGTCGGAGAGTTGTTGGAATTGGGAATCATTAGAACATCAAATTCACTGTGTGCATCACCAATCGTTTTGGTTCGAAAGCAGAATGGTGAAAACAGACTATGCGTAGACTTCCGTGGGCTGAATGCAGTGACTGAAAAGCAGCCGTGGTTGATGCCTACAGTGGATGGGGTTCTGGCAGTATTGTTTAGAAAAAAGTTTTATACCACATTGGACCTTATGTCTGGATATTACCAAATTGAGGTAGAGGAAAATTCTAAACAGTTTACAGCATTCGCAACGCCCACTGGACATTTTGAATTTAACAGGATGCCATTCGGCTTACGAAATGCTCCGTGCGAGATGAGAGAATGATGTCACAGTTAATTGAACCTTTAAAGAAAGCAGTTGTCAGTTACGTAGATGAAGTAATTATCGCCACAGATACTGAAGAAGAAAATTTACTCTATTTAGAAGAATTTTTGAAAATTATTCAGAATGAGGGTTTGACATTAAGGTTGTCAAAGTGTTCTTTCTTGAAAAACGAAGTAATGTTCTTAGGGCATCAAATCGATGTGAGTGGCATTAGGCCAGGAATTTTGAAAACGTCTGCCATATAGGAGTACTCAACTCTCAATCAATTAGAAGTTCGTACGTTCTTGGGATTGACTGGGTTTTTCCGGAAGTTTGTTCCTGGGTATGCGCACATCGCTAGGCCCCTCAACCATCTTACGAAAAAGACCGTCGAACTCGAATGGAGTACAGACTGTGAAGAAGCATTTCGATTATATATGAACTTAATTACCAGAGCACCAGTACTAACGATTTATAGTATTACGAAAGAGCACGAACGAGTATTGGCATAGCAGCTATACTACTACAGAGAGAGGGTAACGATTTGAAGCCAGTAGCGTATTATAGTCGAGCATGTACTCCACAAGAAGCGAATTACCATGCGTATGAATTGGAGGTATTGGCAGTTGTAAAAGCTTGTGATAGATTCAGAATGTTTTTATTGAAGATTTTACCATTGTTACGGATTGTCAGGCAATCACAACGGCGAAATGGTCCACGCCAATGAAACCAAGGGTAGCGCGTTGGCTCTTGACTTTTCGAATATGAGTGTACGATCGTACATCGGGCTGGGTCGTCGATGTGTCATGTCGATGCCATGAGTCGTTCGCCCATTGATGGAGCGCAGCAAGTTGGAGATATATGTGCTAAGGTTTTAACATTAACCACCAGTGACAGGGCTTGTACGATGCAAAGGCAAGATGCCAAGTTAAGCGCAATTGTTAATAGTTTGCAGAATGATGTTGATGGCCGACGAGGTGACATGACTACAAATTCCTGTTTGAAAGAAAATCGACTGTATGGAAAGGGTGAACACGAGTGCTTATTACTGGTCGTTCCAAAGTGGATGCGGTGGCGTATACTCAAGATGTGCCATGATGACGTTGGACATCCTGGTGTTGACGGAGTTATTAAGAGAATTGCTCAAAACTTTTGGTTTCCGAGAATGCGGAATTTTGTCAAAGGGGTTTATAAAATCATGCATCGAATGTTGCTACTACCGCCAGCCACGGCGTAAGGAGTGTGAATTTTATGCGATGGATATACCGCAGTTGCAATTCCAGACACTCCATGTAGACCATTTAGGACCGTTCGTGAAAAGCCGACGTGGCTACGCGTATGTGCTTGTTGTCGATGCACTAACGAGGTATACTGCAGTTTGCCCAACACGTTCGACGAAGACGAAACCGGTAGTGGACGCATTGAATCAGCTGACCCTTTATTTGGGTTTACCACAACGAATTGTGTCTGATCGGGGTACTGCGTATACGTCAGCCGCATTCAGTACATTTTGTCAGGCAAACAATATTCAACACATTCAGGTGGCAGTGCGAACGCCACGGTCAAATGGCCTCGCAGAGCGTGTCAATCAAGCAGTCTTGGCGTATTTGAGAACATCGAGCAGTGATGCAAAGGACTGGGACACACACATCCGGATGCTTCAGTGGTCACTAAACACAAAGGTGAATGCAACAACGAAATTTTAACCCATTGACCTGGTTTACGATTTCCCTTTGCGTGATCTGAGCGGAAATAAGATTTGGGCAGCATTACAAGCAGACGATCACGAACTACATATGCAAGGGCGACGTGATGAAGCAATTCGCAATATCGAAAAAGCGAGAGTTAAGTGGAAAGAGAAATTCGATGCAAAGCATAAAAAGCCTGTGCCCTATGAGGAAGGATCTTTGGTCTTCATTGAAGCACCGCCAGAGAGTACAGGCGAATCTCTAAAATTGCAACCTAAGTATAATGGTCCGTATGTCGTAAAGAAAGTGTTGCGATTTGACCGATATGTTATCGAAGATTTGGAGGGCATGCAGCGGACTCAATGAAAATACAGTACCATTGCCACATCAGACAAGATGAAGCCCTGATGTGCCCTGTTTCCAGAAATTGATGAGGATGGTGATCCTGAAGGTGATTACCAACCAGGGTAACTCGAGACGGGTTAATGTCAGGAGAGGCCGAGCTGTCATCGTGCACTTTCATCTTCATTGGCAGCCCTGTCCTCTCACTTCTATTATTATCTACTCATTCATTCTTTATATTCATTCTCTCTTTACTTTGTACTGAAATATTATTCCGAGCTTAAGTTGTATCATTTTAATAAATGTAAATGGAGTCATTCGTTAAACTGAATTCAATAAAGTTGGTCATCCCAAACTGTCGTAGTGACATCTCTCCAAATATCGAAATATACAATGCAAAAATTTTTTTATAAGCTTTTCTGATCTGATTTTTGATAGTGCGAATAAAAGATACTTATTCCACCTTTTAACTCAACATTTTGCCAAATTTCTTGCCATCATCAGGAGTTAAGATATCTCTATTTATTTAGTAAAAGAAAGCGAACATTACAAAAACATAAATAAGTTTTGTGTGCTTTTTTACATACATATATATACAGATATGTAAGAAGACGGCGAACATGATTACACATAAAGCAAAAAATTACACACAATAATGTTAATTTTGCACTTACTTACATAAAAATGTGTTGATTTAATTATTAAAATATGTAAAAATAATTAAACTATTAAAACTAAATAAAAATCGATACCATCGTTTTTGTGGTAAACTTGTCACTATAAAAGTTATAAACATAATAAATGTGAAGCGGCAATATTGTCAATGTCTTCTCTTCTTTTAATTGTCTGTTCTCTTTTCTGAAGTATTCGAAGGCTCTCCATGGTGTATCGCGTTTTTTCTCTTTTCTCTTTGTCCAATATTCTTGTATTTGCAAAATCAGCTGTGTGGTTGGTCGTTACCGCGTGTTGAGATAAAGCTGTACTTTGTTTTTGTTTGCGTATGTCGGCTTCGTGTTCAGCTAATCGCGTACCTAGTGTTCTTTTAGTTGTGGCGATATACACTTTCTTGCAGTTTTCGCTATCGTTGCCTTTGCACCACATACCTTGTTGTTGGATATCTATAGCGCTTTTTTTTTTTGTAAAAAACGTCGCTAGAGTGCAATTCGATTTAAATGCCAATGTTGTGTGGGATGTTTTCTTATTATTATAATCATGTGCGAGATATTCGGTGAGCCTGAGAATGTATGCGACACTGAAGTACCGCTTTATTTGGTTGTCTATATTTGGGGTTTGTTTTGTTGTGTTGTTTATGTCCATTAGTTTTTTGTCGATTAAGTTGTAGTCAGGGTAGTTATTCTTTTTAAGCATCTTTTTAATTTTTCTTGCATTGGCCTCATGAAATTGTTGATGGCTGATTGATAATACTTTATGTATAAAACAAACTTTGCTGTTTTAATTTTATATTTAAAGGGCTGAGAAGAAAAAAAGTTAATTAGGCGCCTAGAAGCCGTTGGTTTAGAGTACCAATCTAAAATGAAATTATTGTTATTGTTGTGAATGCGGGTGTCCAAGAAAGGGATACTGCCATTTACTTCTTTCTTTACAGTGAATTTTAATTTGTTGTGGTATTTGTTGAGTGTATCTAAAATTATATTTGCGTTGTTCTTTTTAATAAGTGCGAAGATGTCTACGTATTTGACTTGAAATTGGATTTGTATGCTGTCGTGTTTTTGGAGTTCCCTGAATGTTAAGTTGAGTACGTCGTCCATGACTATGTCGGCAATAGTGGGGGAGAGGGGGTTGCCCATGGGCATGCCATAAGTTTGTGTATACATCTTGTCGTTGTGTGTGAAGTAATTGTTATTTTTGAGGCAGAAATCTAATATGCTTTGGAACTTGCTCTTAGACTAGGGAAGAATTTTATACATAAAGTATTATCAATTAGCCATCAACAATTTCATGAGGCAAATGTAAGAAAAATTAAAAAGATGCTTAAAAAGGATAACTACCTTGACTACTTAATAACCAGTTTAATCGACAAAAAACTAATGGATATAAAAAACAGAACAAAACAAACCCCAAATATAGACAACCAAACAAAGCGATACTTCAGTGTCACATACATTCCCAGGCTCACAGAAAATCTCGCACATGATTATTGTTCGGCCGATGTGCGTCTAATCCTGGAGAGGTGGGCGCACCGGGTCGATCTCAGCGGGAGTAAGCGGGTTGGAAATGAAAATAAGCAAATAGACGAGATTTCTCGTTATAATATATGTGATTTATTGGGTAAATGTAAAACTAGCAATAGTTACAATATTACCTGAATAAACGCAGAAATACGGCAGAGATCGCTGGCGGCAGATGGTAACTGGTTGGCTGTTGAAATCAAAGAGGCCGGCTGTATAGCAAGCTACAACCGTTGACCCGCAAAATCCTCCGTTTTGGAGGGGAAAGGCACCCACACATCAACCCCGACATGCATATGCATGAGTGCTGACAAAAAGCACACATACACGTGCATGTACATGCATGCACATGCATGAGGGTGATGGTGTGGGTGGTTATAAATTAATTCGAGTATCGAGTATCGATTTGCAGAGTTGCATTGGAGGGGTCGCAATCAGATGCGGAAAAGTTAGGCATCCTGCCTAAACATGCCGGCCCCCCTTGCGATACGCAACATCGTTTTCCGCCAATGACCTCCGCTGAAACGAGAAAAATTATTATAAGACTTACACACTAAACTTAATCTAAATGAAGAGTTCGTCTGCGACGCAAAATGGCCGGGAGTCCCTTTCGACTTGCTTAGCATGCCACCTGAGCTAAGATGAAAGAATTAGCGGTTATGAACAGTGAAGTGAATATTTCTTGCCATTGAATTATACATAATTCTTAAATATTGAAATTCAGAACGTAATATATCTATAGTCGATGGCCAGTAAGTCTGGACGAAGAGGCCGAGGTCTCCGTTCCAGAGTGGCACCATTTTTTGTTATTCTTTGGTTTTGTCGTTTCGGATGGAGAGGCCGAGGTCTCCATTCCAGATTTGCGGTTTTTTCGTGTTGGTTGGACGAAGAGGCCGAGGTCTCCGTTCCAGACTCGCATTATTTTTGTTTGGGTTTATTCTGGGCTGGACGAAGAGGCCGAGGTCTCCGTTCCAGCGTCTATTGTATCGTGTCGCTCTAGGGGCGACTGTGGCCTTTTATGGATGTGCCAGGGCGAGTGGCCGTGAGGTTGGTTGGGTGATGCGCGTTTTCGCCGCAGCGCATGTATTTCGTCAGTTGTGTAATATATTATTACCCTACAAAACACCTGGTCACAAACCTACCCACGCCCATGCAAATGTGACTACGAATATAACCTGTCACCGTAAAATGACTAGTCAAATGACGTGGAGTGACGAGAGCGTTTTTGCAGAATAGTTAGTGCTGTGATTTCGAGCAGCTTATATATTTCAACATAACCAGCAAGATTGCGGTGTGTGGGAGGTTGGAGCGGACGTCATTCCAAGCCACCCGCGCAAAATTACTTGTTTTCGTGATACGCGTGGTGTTTTATTAACAAACGTACGTTAAAATGTGAATAAACCGAGTTTAAAACGAACCGTAGCGTGCCGGTGCTTACATGCAGATTGGCGATGCGTTCTTCACGACGCGTTCTATCTGCACGTACCATTATGTTAAATGTACCATGCAACTCTGTCGTGTATTTCTGGGTTAGCTGACAGCTGGTATGGTGAATTTGTGGTGTGCGAGTATATATATACATATGTATATGTATTTGCCTGCCCTTGAAAAAAAACTAGGTCACTGGGGCAGTAGCACACTAGGCCGGTAGAAACAGTTGACTTTTTCTAATTTCGGGACTTGGTCTTGTCGGGATTCTTTAATTTCGGGACTCGGATTGTTTTTGTACCGAAGCCCTTAATTCTGGAGGGCTCATGATGTTTGTTGTTGAAAACAACAAGTCCTGCCCCCCAGCCAACAAAAATCACTCAGTAGCGACGGCAAAAAACTCAAAATCAAATGAAAGCATAATTATGTTTAAATGAGGTTTTTGCCTTTGTTTTTGTGCGTGGGCATTTTTTTTTTTTTTTTGGGTTTGTCGAAGCCGATCCCGATTTTGTTTCTCTAGTGGTTTTCGGTACCAGTGTGCGTCATTTGATGCAGCACTAAAGAAAACAAGCAAATATAGGTACATATGTTGGTTGTACATATACCAACTGCAACGGGTTTTCGGTACCCGCGTGTATATACATACGTTGGTTATCCATATGCCAACGGCAACGGACAAAGCCAACGAACATCCATACACACGCCGTGTATTGAATGAACATTCCGATGAATTGAAACAACGGGGTTCACTGATTTTTTTCTCGTTGTCTTTTCTTTCACTGTGGCGCGTGGATGACGGCGGATTGGCAAGCAAAAAAAGAGGTGGGTAAAATTGTAAAATTGTATGAATTAATTTTACTGATAAATATCTTCCCTTTTTTTTTCAGGTAAAGCTTTTGGTGCCTTTTGTGGAAATATTAGATATACGGAAATATGGGTTTGAACTCAGGAGTCTGATAATGGCAACATTCTAACCATACATTAAGTGTACGGAAATATGGATTTCGACTCAAGGAGTCTGATAATGGCAATCTTCTAATCATACATTAAGTGTACGGAAATATGGATTTCGACTCAAGGGGTCTGATAATGGCAATATTCTAATCATACATCGCACATTGGAGCAATGCGCTCATTGGGTACGACTACGCATTGCGGCATGTTGTTTTGCCGAACATTCCAACACTGATGGTCATCGCTTGTGGCGGCAACCTACTTATAGTTGATATGGACGGCTTGAGAATTAAGCGCCGTAAAATTATTCAAGTATTTGCTATTGTCGGTGAGTCAAGTAGTTCTTACTTAGTGTAACATTCAACTTGTGAGGTTTCGACTTCAAATTCTCGGCATCTTGCTGAAATTTATAATTACTAGAAATTAGGTAACTTCTTTGTTGCTGGACCGAAACATATGTATCCATAGTTATTGAGTCCGCTACAAACACATCGGAGTACAACTCAATGCCTAGTGTTAAGATTAAGTACACAGAGGGAAGGGAAATACCGGCCGTAGCAAGCCCATTGACACCTAATGCTGATATGAGAATTAATCGTTTAATAGTTGATGGAAATTTACACTAGCATGTGTCCTGCCAACAGATGATGGCAGTGACTTTTAATCATTTGTGCCTTCGTGCGTCGAATCAGAACATCGAATAGAACGTAATGATGAAGAGGACGTGGATGAGGTTTGTGTATATCCGGCATGCTTAAGAAGGATTACGGGGATGAGGAAGATTTGATTTTCCGCAAATTACTGCGTAAACGTCGTTGTTGGGGGCTGAAGATTCTTCTCAAACAATGTATATGGGCTGGTTGGATATAGCGTAGTCGGTCAACTCTGGTGCGACGTCATTGTTTTTCGTATTGACAAATTCATTATATGAAGTGAATGCGAAATGCATTACATTTCCACTTTGAGTTGTACATTTGATATTTATAGTGAAGGCAGTGTGCCAATATTTGTATACATTACGACTGAATAAACGCTTGTATGTTAAAGGGACTTGTCTTGTAATCTACCTATCGTATGTGCTTCGTGCACCTTTTTTCTTTATTGCCCCTGTATTTGCTACAAGCTGCGAGTCGCAAAATGAAGGTAACATCTTCTAGTGTTCAGGATGCCACGGTTCACACATAAGGGGGTCATATTGAATGTTTATGCGGTTCCCATTCCTTTATTGTTCGTGAACCAAAGGAAAACGGTACGGTACCGGCAGCCAGCGCTAGCGTGAACATAAATTTACATTGCCCACTGAAGCGTAGACTCTCATCACTAGACAAATTGTTGTGAAAGTCTGCTAGTAGATTTTTAAGCATCTCCCGATTATTTAGGCAAGCTACCTACGAATCTAATATAATATACGTATTTTGTTAAATCCCTCACATAACTTGTTCGATCTGGCGTAGTAGTGGTGGAGTATAACAAGAGCCAGGCTGGTACTACGCAAACGTACGTTTTGAGCTCATTCGTACGTAGCGGAAAATGGCTATGTCGACTAAGGGTCGATAGATAATGGAAACGATTGAAAATCTCTTCAATTCTTCGTTAAATAATACCCAATTTGGTTGGGTTTACCAGGTAACGGAAGATCATTCCAGTTCAGGTCGGTGGCCGATGCTTTTGAAAGAAGGTTTCTATCACCAATTCGAAGGTATTTTTATAGTGGTAATCGAATCGATAAGCATATCGCTACCCTTAACTTATTCCGCCCGGATGCCGTGCACGGTAGTTCATACGGTGTTACGTTTATGCTCCCGGAGCTGTTTTGGGGTAGCCGAGGGATATAAAATGAAGACGAAAGCTGCCAGCGAAGCAATCAGCCAAAACCGTTTGAAAATGTTGGTATTGACACCAAAGCGTTTTATCGATTGTTCTGCTTTGAATGTACTCCGAAACATGCCAGGAAGAGACTTGGCTTATCAGACTGCCTTTCAAGCTTTTTATTTTTCCAAATATCGAACCGAATAAGGTGGACCTGCACAATTTAGTCGTTGCAAAGTGTGCGCTGGTATTTACTAACTAAGCTTTAAATGCAATATTGAAATTTTCCAAGCAAATATTTTTTTTTTTTTTGTAACTACGACGAGCAGTCCACCCACGTACCTGCTTTTGTAATAATGTAACAATATGAGGAATCATTTCGTTACGTTGTTGTTCCAACGTGAACAATGTTTTAGGTGACCTCAGTAATCGTTGCATTCATTGTATGAATTGCAATTAATTCTGGAAATCGGGCTTATGGGCATGCTTCTCAGTTTTACTAACTTTAGCTATAGGATTCGTCGATGAGGTATGGGATGATGCAGTGCTGAGTCGTTGTATTATGGGTACTAATAGTACAATACCAATACCGATTACCGAGAATATGGGTAGTAGCATTAATATGGGAATACCAAGTTCACTCACCGGTAATTCAGTTAATGTTTTTAATACAGTCGAAACCATAGATTCAGTTAATTCCATTACTGAGAATTTGCTAGAAGTAACTGTGTTGGATTCTGTCACTAATTAGATTTATTGATAATTTGTATCACATTATGTGTTTTATGTACGGAGATACATCCTACACAGGCAATATGTATTCCGCATGCATATTCGGGTTTGCGTGCATGTGATTTGGTCTAATTTTAGAATTTGTCTTTTCATGTTAGTTTAAGCTCGTCAAACTAAAAATACCTTGCCCACACCTTAGACCTCAATAATGGGTGTTGAAAATATAAGAAACACAATTTAACAAAGGTTTATAATGCTCATGATCAAGGCGAATTTAGTACCAATGCAAGTAGATTCGCTCTGCTAATGCTTTCAATTATGTTCTTGTTGAGTGTTAATGCAAGAGTTTTGATTATTTCTAAAAGATTTCGTTTATTCCTTCTCAATTCTGTTGTGACCTTTTTTGTTGATTTATTCATGAATCTAGTAACTACGCCATGATCTATTTGTGTGGTTGAGTCTAGGCTTTATGGAAAGTGCGCACCCCATATAATCATGCGCTTTCGTAAACCGCTTTCGTAAACCAAGAATTTCCCATTTCAGGAGTGGTCACAAAGAAAGCCGTATCTTAGAGTCACTCAAGAACGTAGGTTCTCAGACTGCGTATCATTAATTCCCAAATGCACGGGGCTTATGCTCTGATAGGGAGTATTTGAAACAAATTTTGAAATAGTGTATTTGCGAATAAAACTCTAATGTCCGGCATTCTTCAATCAACTTCTGAAAAAATTAATATGTCCTTCCAAAACCTGTTGGCATTTACAAATTTAGTATTATTATTATTACATTTTTTTGTACAATGATGTGACCGCATATTTAAAATAAGGCTGTCCCTATTCCTTGAATAAAATTCTGTTGGTCTCGTGCCTTTGGCCGAGTGTGTAGGTGTTCTGTCATCCTCGCTCGGGGTGAGCGAGTGAACTTGGAGTTTAATTTTTGAAAATTCAAAAATACGTGTTTTGTGGCAGATGGGTTCGCCCTTCTGTTGTAGAATTTTATGATGTCCTCGTTATGGGATAACGAGTGAATGGGATGGTTTCTGGTGTCCTCGCTCTGGGTGAGCGAGTGAATTTGGGGTGGTTTTTTGCAAGGGGCCCCCGGTTAGTATTATTATGAAGCCTCAGTTTTCCTTTTTGTTTTGCGAGCTTTTGGTAAGCTCCCATGCGTCCTCGTGTCTCTAGCTCCCTTTCCCCATTGCCCACAAGTAGCTAGGTGTAGGATTCCCCCTCCGGCAGACTCGGTACGAGACCGGGGGTGAGAAAAAAAGAAAAATAAGATGTAGGATCGCCCTCCGGTAGGCTCGCACCCTCACGAGACCGGGGTGGTTGATTATAATTAGGGCCGCGGGAGCGACGCAAGCTTAGGGATAGCGGGGCATCACGGCGCGTGGTTGAACGCGTCTTTATGTCCCGCGCTCCCTTTCCCCATTGCCATCGCGTAGTACGCCTTAGGTTTCCCCTCCGGTAGACTCGCACCCTCACGAGACCGGGGGGTTGATGATAATATATGGCTCGGGAGAAACACAAGCTTAGGGATAGAGAGACACGAAGACGTGGGTTCCTTAATATGCTTTCGATGCTATCACTAACCGTGGGCCTCTAGTTGTAGGTAGTCGGGGGAAATAGTGTTGTGACAGATGGGCGATCTGATTAGGATAGTTGGGTTTGATTTTTTTGAAGGGAGGGGTATGGAGGAACGGAGGGATTGTTAGGAGGAGCACTTAGCCTTCTCGCAATCCGTCTCTTCCGTTGGAAGAAGGATCAGTTTGACCAAAGGTCGTCTGACTTGACCCTTCTCGGTTTTGAGGTCGACTACGCGTACTCGGTCATCTTCGCCGGACTAAGTGGGCGCGAGTTGAGGCACGCCTCAATCCTGCACAAAAGGGTTTGGAACTCCTCCATGGTGTACTTATGGGGAGACGCGATCTTTTTGAAGTGGCTTTTGAAGCTCTTCACTCCCGCCTCCCACAAGCCGCCCATATGTGGAGCAGCGGCGGGAATAAAATGCCAGCTTAATGCTTGATGATTGTACTTTGAGACTGTTTTGTCTCGGCTTTCTGCCAGGAAGGCTTTAAACTCGGATCGTAAAGATCTTGACGCTCCGACAAAGTTTGTACCATTGTCGGAGTAGATGTGTTTCGGACATCCTCTTCTCGCGATAAAACGCGCAAAGGCTGCGAGAAAGCATGGAGTACTAAGGTCACTAGTGGCTTCTACGTGGATGGTCTTAGTGGAGAAACAGACAAAAAGGCATACGTAGCCTTTTGACATTCGACATCCCCTACCGCGGTAGCTTTTGATGTCGAAAGGCCCCGCAAAGTCTACCCCGGTATTGGTGAACGCGCGGGTAAAAGTAGTCCGTTCGCAGGGAAGGGTACCCATAAGTTGGGACTGCGCCTGTTTTCCGTGAATAGTGCAGGTTTTGCAATTATAAATGGTTGCCCTAATCATGGTTTTGATGTTAGGTATCCAGTATTGGGTGCGTATCAGACGCAACATGAGTTGGTTTTCCCCATGCAGACTTTGTTGATGAAACATTAGGACTGTCAGACGGGATAACCGACAGTTGTATGGGAGGAGGATTGGGTGGCGTTCATTAAAAGCTAAGTCCTTTGACGCCCCGAGTCGCCCTCCTACCCGAATGATGCCATGTTGGTCTAGATAGGGATTAAGTGAGAGTATTGCACTTTTCCCTGCAATTGGTTTTCCGGCCTTTAGATCACTATATTCGGAACTATAGTGTTGTTTCTGATAGATTTTAATTAAGAGTTGGGTTACTGATTTGATCTCATCAGGAGAGATTAAAGGTGACTCGACCTGAAATGATTTTTTTGTTTTGGGGTGAGTTCTTCGGTAGAACCTCATTACGTATGAGAGCACCCGTAAAGCCCTAGGTAGGTCAGAAAAGCGTTGAAGAACATCGATAGTATTTACTGTTGTTGTTGCGCAGGTCTTCGCCCTCTTTTCCTCTACGGAGGTGATGTAGTCACTTTCTTGTGCTGGCCATTGGGAAGTGTCTTCTTGCAGCCAAGAAGGTCCCTGCCACCACAACGAATTGTTGACCAATTCAGACGCAGGTAATCCTCTGCTACCTAAATCTGCTGGGTTAGATTCTGAGTTTACATGTAGCCAGTCCCTATTTCCGACCATGTCGATGATGTTGGTGATCCGATGTGCGACGAAAGTGGACCAGGAACACGGCGGTTTCCTTATCCATGCGAGGACGATAGTTGAATCCGTCCAAAGGTGAACTCTCACTGGTCCCAACTTAAGGTTTCTGAAAATGGATTCGGTGATTTCCGCTAACAGCACGGCTCCGCAAAGTTCCAAACGTGGAAGAGAAAGAGTTTTCACTGGGGCTACTCGGGTTTTGGCTAGAAGCAGGTTCGTGCAGACATTATCATCCGTTTTGACGCGCATGTAAATGGCTGCTGCATAAGCCTTCTCGGATGCGTCACAAAATCCATGGATCTCGATGTCGGTTCCTGGTGAAAAGTTGACCCATCTAGGTATCCGGATTTTATCGATTTCATGGTATTGGTCGGTGAAGGTTTTCCATCTGTTCCAGCGTACTGCTAGATACTGGTTCGTCCCAAGCGGTGCCTTCCAACCAAATACTCTGCATGAGTATTTTTGCCACAATGACCATTGGCGCAAGCCAGCCTAAAGGGTCGAAAAGTTTGGCTATAGCGGATAGGACTGCTCGTTTGGTGATGTTTTCGCCATTTTCCAGGGTTCCTGCCTTGAAATAAAATACGTCTGAGTGAGCGTTCCATCGTATTCCCAGGGCTTTTACCGAACTAGCTTCTTCGAACGCTAAGAAATCCTCGCTGAGCAAATCCGTTTTGGGGATGTCCTTTAGAATTTCCTTACAGTTTGAAGTCCACTTGCGTAATGGAAAGCCAGCTGAGTGTAAGGCTTCACGAATCTCGTTTCTTGCTTTGATGGTTGACGCTATTGTGTGTCCTCCAGATAAAACATCATCTACGTACATACTCTCTCTTAGTATGCTAGCCGCTGTAGGGTGTGAATTTAACACGTCGTCTGCCAGTTGTAGGAGCGTTCTTATCGCGAGATATGGAGCGCAATTCACTCCGAAGGTAACCGTCTTTAATTCATAAAGACTAATAGGGTCATTCGGGGACGTGCGGTGCACAATACGTTGAAATTTGGTGTGATTTTCGTTCACCCAAATTTGTCGATACATCTTTTCGATGTCGCTATTGAAGACGAAACGGTATAGTCTCCCCCATAAGATAAGGATGGGTAGATCGGCTTGTAGAACTGGGCCTGGGAGGAGAATATCGTTTAAGCTATTACCGTTGGCCGTAGGGCTCGAGGCGTTAAATACTACTCGTACCTTGGTGGTTGTACTTTCTGCTTTAATAACGGCGTGGTGGGGCAGGAAGTAATGATCCGAATCGTCGGATGGGATATTCTTTTTTAATTTTCTCATATGTCCAAGCGTTTCATATTCTGACAACACTCGAACATATTCTTTTCCTAAATCTGGGTTTTTTATTAGCCGCCCCTCATTCCGGAAGAATTGAGAGCATGCACGCTTCAGGGATGGTCCCAAGTTAATATTGTTAGGGTAATCCTGCCGGAATGGTAGTGACACGGTGTACCTTCCATTCTCACTTCGCTGCGTTGTTTCTTTAAATAGTTGTTCGCAGTACCTTTCATCCTCATTTAATATTTTATTTTTGGGTACATTTTCTACCTCCCAGAAAGCTTTGAGTTGGTTGTCTAACGCAACCTCGTTGTAGAACGACATAATGCTCTTCGTTGGATTCGGTGATTCGATACGACCGGTTAGTATCCAACCGAACACTGTCTCTTGGGCTAAGAGTGTGTTTAGCACGTTCTTTTTTATACCGCTCTTTATAATTTGGGGATATATGTCTCCGCCAAGTATGAGGTCTACGTCTTCATTGACGTAGAACCTCTTGTCTGCCAAAACCAAGTCTGGGAATGCCTGCATAGTCATTGCGTTGATATGGCAGGATGGAAGATTCCCAGTGAGTTTCGCTAGAACTAGTACGGGTGTAGTCAGGCTGAAGCAGGGATCCACTGGTGAACGTAGTTCGATGTTGGATGCTTCTTTCACCTGAGCTGACACCGCATTTGTGATGCCTGAAACATGGGCATGCATTTTCCTCGCTGGCAAATTGATTCTGCGTTTCAGTCTTTCAGTTATAAAGGAACATTCAGACCCAGAATCAATTAATGCCCGCGCGGAGAAGTCGGTACCATGATGGTGAATGTGTACGCGAGCAGTTCCTAATAGCACGCCTGTGCTGGAATTGGCATGGCAGGATTTGACATTCTGATTCGCAGAGGAAGGTGGTTGTCCCGATTCCTGTCTTTTCCTTGCCTGTGCCGAAGTTGATGGGGCATTATCCGCATCTTTGAAGGGATTTCGTACCGCCGGTTGCTGAAGTGTGTCCGCATGCAGGAGCGTGTGGTGACGAGAGTGGCATTTGGAACAGTTGTACGAACTGGTGCACCTCGTCACTGTGTGTCCTGGGGATAAACAATTCAGGCAGCCATTTGTGGATTTGACGAATTTAATCCTTTCTACCGGATTTAAATCGCAAAAACGTGAGCAGTTGCGTAATCTGTGCTCCGTAGATTTGCACATTTTACACATTGATTTTGGTGTTTGCTTGGTTACTTTGGTTTGAAAAGCACCAAGTCTTTTTGTAGGGTTTTCCGTCGACTGGCGCGACGTGTGTGACTTTTGCCCTTTTGCACTAGCATTCCCTGTAAAACCATACACGGTTTCAAGTGTCTGGAAACGATTTGACAAGAATTTGTCCATATGCTCCCACTTGGATATGTCCGTCTTGTGGTCAATGCTCTGCTCCCATAGAGCCAGCGTATTCTCAGGTAATTTTGTCGAACATAAATAAGTAATAATCGCATCCTAATTTGAAACGTCAATCTGATGTGTCTTTAAGGATGCTAAACAATTATTTATGTCGCGCTGTAAGGTTTTGATTGAGCTGCCGCACTCACTATCTATCTTTTTTAAATTAAACAAAATTTGTAGTTGTGAGTTTACGAGAATCCGTTTATTCTCGTATCTCTCACATAGGTTTTTCCAGGCTGTTTCGAAGCCTTCATTTGTCAAAGGACATTTCTTGACAATGTCCTTTGCCTCACCTTGGGTTTTTTGGTTAAGGTGGAATAACTTTTCTACCGGGCTTAAGCGACTGTTATTTTTATAGATGGCCGTGAACAGGTCACGAAACGTTGGCCAAGATAGGTAGTCGCCCTTGAATACCTCAGTATCGCAAGCTGGCAGGCGGATACTGTGTTCGCGCCCGCGTTCTCCCTCAGGTTTGACTGCCCTATCTTTTTCCTCCTTCAATTTGGCTTGAAGTTCAGCCATGTTTGACATGCATCTCAGGAATACGGCATATGCCGCTTTATGCTTGATCTTGACCGCTGCAATTTTCTTTGCGTCGAGCGTGTCAGAGCCAAGCAACTCCTCTAGGGCGTTCTCTGCTTTTTCCCACTTAGCTTGCAACTCTTTTTGCTGTATTGCAAGAGTGTGTACAGTGTGCAGAGCCGCATTGATGTCATTAAAATCGGCCTCGAATTCGATTATTCGATCGGCCAATCTAATATATGATTCCATGTTCATGGATTAAAATTTGTGATCAAATTAAAAAGGGGTTGTAAAACTGAAAAAACCTGTGCGAATCACCCAACCAACAACGATTAAAATATAGAAAAAACTCTTTATTTAACGCTTTCAATTTGTTTATTTTTTCACTGACTTTGCAGCTTATTTGTGCCGAAAACCAGGGAGAAGGGGAGAGCAACAACAACGTCTTTTGTGGAATTAAAGGGGGCCACTCGCCACTTCAACGTTCAAATTTGTTATACATAAGTGCGCGCGCTGATATAACAACTCGACGAAAAGTGTAAAAACTCAGTGAAAACTGTTGTAAAAACTGTGTCGATTGAATTAGTGAAAATTAAAGTGCTTGAAAAGAAAATGAAAATTGCCACAGCCGTATGGCGTGAGATTTTAATGTGAATGTGAGGTTATGTACACCTCTTCCTTGTGCTGTGTCCGGAGAGCCTTACCGCTGGTGGGGGGACAGACCAGATAGTCACAAGGAATGTTAAACGACGTTTATGCAACGCGTTTGCACTTATTTTCCTTTTCGGCACTAAATTTTTTACACTTTTCGCGGTTAATTAGAAATCACTACGCACTTTAAATTGATTTTTCGCACTTTTTATTTGTTGTTTTAACCAAAAAAATGTGGCAAAAAATATTGCACTTACTCAGGTATTTTCTGGTGACTTGTATACTGGTGATGTGGCAAGTAGCTTATGGTATTGTAGTGGCTTCAGCTGGCTCAGTGTTTTTTCTTTTCACGTTTTGGTGTTATGTAGTGATATGTGCGATGATGTGAGAAGATAACTCGGTATTTTTTGACGCTGGTATGATATCATAAACTTTTCGTTGGTGGGCAAACTTCTTTTTCGGATGACTTTATTTGTGATTTTGTGGTACGGTCAGCTATGATTATTTGTAATGTGGACTGTATATGCGCTTTAATTCCTTTCTCGGGGAGAAGGACCAAATGTTCGGCCGGTGTGCGTCTAATCCTGGAGAGGTGGGCGCACCGGGTCGATCTCAGCGGGAGTAAGCGGGTTGGAAATGAAAATAAGCAAATAGACGAGATTTCTCGTTATAATATATGTGATTTATTGGGTAAATGTAAAACTAGCAATAGTTACAATATTACCTGAATAAACGCAGAAATACGGCAGAGATCGCTGGCGGCAGATGGTAACTGGTTGGCTGTTGAAATCAAAGAGGCCGGCTGTATAGCAAGCTACAACCGTTGACCCGCAAAATCCTCCGTTTTGGAGGGGAAAGGCACCCACACATCAACCCCGACATGCATATGCATGAGTGCTGACAAAAAGCACACATACACGTGCATGTACATGCATGCACATGCATGAGGGTGATGGTGTGGGTGGTTATAAATTAATTCGAGTATCGAGTATCGATTTGCAGAGTTGCATTGGAGGGGTCGCAATCAGATGCGGAAAAGTTAGGCATCCTGCCTAAACAATTATAATAATAAGAAAACATCCCACACAACATTGGCATTTAAATCGAATTGCACTCTAGCGACGTGTTTTACAAAAACAAAAAGCGCTATAGATATCCAACAACAAAGTAATGTGGTATATGAAATACAGTGCAAAGGCAACGATAGCGAAAACTCACACAAAGTGTATATCGGCACAACTAAAAGAACACCAAAGATTGATCGAAGAGTAAAGATGTTGCAGGCGCAAACTTCGGTGGAAAGCAGCGGAGCGTAACAAAATTCTAGTAGGTCACTTCTACCACGCCACAAACTTTAACACAAGTTTTGACATAACTTAAGCACACAAAATACACTGATTGTAGTTTTTGAGTGTAAAAATGTAAATTCTGAACAGATTAGCTGAATAAAAAGTGTACAAATAATTGTTAAATAACAAATACAGACAGTGGTAGTTTAACAAATTCTGCTGTGGTAAGTGGTGAACGTGACCTACTGGAATTTTTTGAAGCTTGCTTCACACTATTTTTCGTTCCTGCAGCATCCTTACTCTTCGATCAATCTTTGAGAACACTAGGTAAACGATTAGCTGAACACGAAGCCGACATACGCAAACAAAAACAAAGTACAGCTTTATCTCAACACGTGGTAACAAACAACCACACAGCTGACTTTGCAAATACAAGAATATTGGACAAAGAGAAAAGAGAAAAAACGCGATACGCCATAGAAAGCCTTCGAATACTTCAAAAAAGAGAACAGACAATTAACAGAAGAGAAGACACTGACAATATTGCCGCTTCATATTTATTATGTTTATAACTTTTATAGTGACAAGTTTACCACAAAAACGATGGTATCGATTTTTATTTAGTTTTAATAGTTTAATTATTTTTACATATTTTAATAATTAAATCAACACATTTTTATGTAAGTAAGTGCAAAATTAACATTATTGTGTGTAATTTTTTGTTTTATGTGTAATCATGTTCACCGTCTTCTTACATATCTGTATATATATGTATGTAAAAAAAAACACACAAAACTTATTTATGTTTTTGTAATGTTCGCTTTCTTTTACTAAATAAATAGAGATATCTTAACTCCTGATGATGCCAAGGACATTTGGCAAAACGTTGAGTTAAAAGGTGGAATAAGTATCTTTTATTCGCACTATCAACAATCAGATCAGAAAAGCTTATACAAATTTTTTTGCACACCAAACAAACTTATCGGTAACAAAATCTTGGAAATCGAAATTTACTGTCGTGCACAAAAGCGCGCCATCTGTAGGAACAAGTATGTAAGTGCTCTAAAACACAAACCAACAAAAAAATCTTAAGTAGAATTAGTTTTTGACCGGCCCATTTTTTGTGGCAAATTTCACTTACACGTAAATACATAGGTCTTTATATAACAGATTCATTGTTTTTTATTTTATTTGCTTTCAAAAAAACATGAAATCATGAGTTAACTTTTGTTGAAACTAACTAAAAGTATTAATAACAATTAATGGCAAATTTGCCCGAAAATGTTTTTGCATTTGCAGACTTTATCCTCATTTTAGATAAAGTACGTCTTATACTGAACAAAAAAACATAAATTTGCTACAAAAATATAACATTAAATTTTTTATATTGTCTTTTATGCTAATTTATTTTATTTCTTATTTTATTTTATATAGTTTTTTATTTCAACTTAGTTTATTATTATTTAAATGCAACTTGACTGCATCGAAAATTGAAAAAAAATACAAATTGGTCAAATTTCGACCACAGGCGATACTAGTATAAATTATTTTGGATTACACCATCTACAATATTAAGTCAATTACGTGGTAGGTATCGTGTCGAACTTTGATAAAAGTACACTGCCGTATACAACAGAATTATAGTATTTTACATTGAAATACATTGGCACATAAATTCTAATAATTTAAATTGCTAGAGTTTTCAAATTTTCCGATGGTGCATTAGTTGTTGTATATATACGTAATACCCTGCTTGCTTTGGTTAGCCATCGAGAATGTACAACTGGTTCTGGGTTTATGTTAGCTAAATCAACTGAAACAGCACCATTTGAAATTGCTTTGACCATTAGATATAAATCTGTAAATATAAATGTAGATAATTCTCGTTCTTGTTCATCACTGATCATACAAGGCATATTTTCCAATGCTATTGGTTCAAAATCACTTACCACCTGAAAAATACATTTTTTACATCAATTTAAATTAGATTAACTTTGCTATAATTTTTTCTGTATCCAGTTTTTCTGGTTTTTTACTAATATCGCGGTTTTCGGAGTAACCGCCTAAATTTTTTTCACTTTATTTGCTTTTCTTCATCCTTTTTTCATATTTTGTTGCCGTATGGAGGATCTGCGAAAATGTAGCAAAATGTATGGTGAAAAAACCCATCTAATTTATGTACATACGTTCGCAAATATATAGATATTTCTCAATAAATATTGTTTCTTTCAGCTGGAATTTATTCGTGGTCTTGTACAATTAATTGTTGAAAAACTCGCGGTCGATATTGAAGAAATAAGTCACGATGGACAACTTTTTGCACATCTACTGGACGAGATCTTAGCTTTCGAGTCTGAACTTCGCGAAAATTTTGGCTATCCCAGCAGTTTTCCAAGTGTGATAAGTGTTGTAACGCAACCAGCCTATTTACTTAAATGGATTTCACTAGAAGAGCGTTGTAAGTAGTTTATTACATTGTTGATAGATTATATGGTTGATCCAGTGTTGCCTAAAAAATTTTACAAAAATCCCTAAAGCAATTAAAAAGTATTACAAAAATTACACTTAAATTTGGTATCCTCGAAAGCGCTGTCGCTATATAGCGGCCGGTACATAGCGGTAAAGTATGTTGTCAAAAACGTTGCAATTTAAAGTAATTATGTGGAAACTGAAAATACGGTGTAGTTCTATTTTCGAGTTGCGCATTTCGTTTACACAGGGTAACTCTATTCATGCAAATATTTGACAGTCCGTTTCAAATCGTTCCTCTTTCCTCGTAACCTCTCTAAGTAACGAGTTTCGTCAACAAAACTTTCTGTGCATTAATGCCGTATTATGGAATTCATAAGGTCTATTTCTTATAGCATTATTTACATTAATATAGCTTGCTCCAATTTTACGGGGTTTTAAACTACCATCAATAAACTTCATTAGCAGCGTAGGTAAGATGGAAGAAAAATCAGTGGATGGAGAAACTTTTTCGTATCATAAATTTTTTTAATTATTATATCAATTTGTCATCTTCAAGATCGGGCTTGTTATTTTTGTGAAATGTATATTTTACAAGTTATTTTAAATTAAATTATTTTACATAGAAAGTGAGTTGTAAGGTAGTAAATACAATCCTGCAAACAAAGGTAGTAAAAACAACTCTTGGTAAAAAATTCAACTCTTTAGAAGAAATAGAACTCTGTATAAAAATACAACTCAGAAAATAAAGAAAAGGAGATGGTGGACTTCCGGTTCTTCATTTATTATCCAAGAAGAAGAAACGCCGATCGTGTTTCATTTTATTCGCCAACATCGTGGTACTCAACCAATTTTAATATAAAATTTACAGAGTAAATTAGAAAATAACAGAGTTCATAGACCTTATACCCGTCTATTTCCAAGTTCATGCCGGTTTATCATCCACACTATAAATACAGGACAAACGACAACAACAGATCAGAACGAAAATCGACACTGATGATGGAACAATGCCGAAACCGGTTTGTCTCAAAACCAAATTTGACAAGGGATGACGGAAAATCGTTCCAATATACATCAGAACGGGGAACGGTCACGTAATAGTGCCTTGAGGTGCTTTTCGATACACCTTTCCCATCAGGAGATGATTTAGAAGAGCCAGCAGACAGCACTCATACTTTGATCACGGAGCGGGAAGTGCGGGGCTTGGCGGTGAAGACGGTTTCTAAGTGTAAATCCCCGGGCCCAGATGGTATATTTCCGGCCATGTTACAAGTTTTAAGTAGAGCGGTCGTTGAATGGCTTAAAATAATATTCGATGGGTGCATAAGACTGAATCGTGTACCGCCTTCTTGGAGAACTGCACCTGTAGCTTTCCAAAATCCTGGAAGATCGGTCACGTGTAGACCCATTAGCTTAAGATCATTTCTGCGCTGCTCTCCACACAACACAACATACGTACACCGAAGGAAAGTCGGTAGACACCGTATTGCATAGGGTGGTAATAAGCATAGAGAAAGCCCGAGAATATAAGGAATATGCTCTAGGAGTTTTCTTAGACATTGCCGGGGCTTTCAATAACGTTTTTAAATGGGCGATTATGGATGGTCTTAATTACATTAAATTACATCCGGCCTTAACCAGATGGATCGGCTACATGTTAAATTGCAGGAAAATTACATCGCAATTGGGAGTGTACGAAGCCACGAAATCGGTGGACAGGGGCACGCCGCAGGGAGGGGTGCTATCACCTCTGCTGTGGACGCTGGTCATCAACCAACTGCTCAGGCGATTCGATGAAGGACCCGTAAAACTTACGGCTTACGCTGATGACGTTGCAATTGTCATAAGTGAGAAGTGCCTTCCAACGATTAGCTCTTTGGTGGATCGGGCGCTTCGGGATATTCATACCTGGGCATTTAATGTCGGGTTGACAGCCAACGCGGGTAAGACGGATATGGTCTTGTTTACAAAAAGGTACAAGGTCCCAAATTGGACCAGACCTAAGTTAGGAGGGGCGACCCTACAGGAGAGACCTTGCACAAAATATCTGGGAATCATCCTAGAGAGTAAGCTGTCATGGAAGCTCAACGTGGAGGGGAGGGTGAAGGCCTCAACGGCACTTTATACATGTAAAAGAATGCTGGGGTGTACTTGGGGTTTATCGCCCTCTTTTTCTCATTGGGTTTTTACAGCGATTGTAACCCCCATTCTATACTATGGAGCAGACCTGTTAAATTTGAATTAGCATTAGGAATCAATTAATTAGATGCCTTTTTTAATGATTATTTTTGGTTATTTTTGTTTTTTTTCGATTACTTTGGTTTTTTTATGATTTTTTTGATTTCTTTTCTGCTTTGTTGAAAGAAAAATTCTCCTTTGTTGCATGCACGAGATAATTTCTACATACAAGTACATTTTAAGATGCAATAGTAAATCGTAGTATAGAACGAATGATATATAAGCGTTGATCTAAACATATTCTCCCGTAAGTATACACGCATGTACATGTTTTACTACACTCATTATATAAAATAATGTGGGACCGAAAACAGCGGTTTTTCTTATTGATCAGACAATATGTAAAAAAAATGTTGGATTCATAGGTTGGCATCCAAAAGCTTTCATTTAGCAACGATTCTTTATGATTTCATCCTTAAGTCTAGCCAATTTTGTTATATCCAAAATAAATATATCCACTATTTTGGATAACGTTATGGCTATACACTGATTATTTTGTACATACAAGTACATTGCTGGATGTAACGGTATATCGTGAGCGCTTATCTAGGCATATGGGTACATACATACCCACCTACAAATTATCGTGTCTATAGATGTATCCGACGAATACCTTGCGGGGGAGTGCGTATTCTTTTACGACAAAACAATATGCTCAAACGATATGTATGAGTTGTAAACACTGATTTACCTAAGTCATGCCAAGTAGGGCAGGCCTAAATGCAACCTTGCCACAGTCAGTACGTTCAACCGCTGTCAACCATATATGTTTTAAGAACTGCAGCTAACTTAAGATATATCCTGTATACACTTTGAAAAAGACGCAACACGTCGTATTGAAAATAAATTAAATCGATTGCCATCCAAATATACTTTTACAGTATTTACATCTCAGAAGTGAGATTCGGTTTATTTACACGCCCGCTTCAATAATCCGGAATTTTTTTTCTCGATTTCCAAAGAAAAGCATAAGAAAAATATAAAAATGTCTCAAAGAGCAGAAATACGCGGTGAAATGCTGGCTGAGCTACTGAAGGTGGGTGTTGAGCCCCCAGATAGTGCCACCATATCGCAAATTCGCACTTTGTACGAAAATATTTGTGGCCAATCACCAGCAAATACAGGTCAAACTTAGAGTTCTTCGGAAAAGCCTCGTTTCAGGCTACCTGACGCATCTATCGCTGCGGAAACTCCAAATACTGCTGACCATACCATCACCGCTGCCCATAACGACGCCACCGCTACTTACTTTGAGGTTGATGAAACTGTTGCTATTACTACTGCTGCCAACACGACTACATTTGCAAACATTGGCTGTTTAGCCGCGCGGAAAACACTGGTGCTACCTATGCGTACAACCCAATTGCTGTCAACTGTGGGTCAGGTACTTCCAATGCGAGCTCTCTGACAATGGAAGCCATGCTAGTGGAAAGCGATCGCCTTAGAATGCAAAAAGAGCTGCTACTTTTGTGGAAGGAGGTGAAATCACTTCAAATTCAGGGGCAGCGAATTTCACCTGTAGATATGACAACAATTGATGCTATGGCTGTGAAATATACCGGCGAGGATGGTTATGATGTCCATAAGTGGTTTTGCGATATCGAACACATGTTCGAGTTGATGCAAATTGATGAGCGCAATAAACTCGTTTGCGTACGTCGTCTCTTAGACGGTACCGCAAAGCTTTTTGCACGTACAATTTCGACCTCTACGTACGGAGTGTTGAAGGGTGCCTTATGTGACGAGTTCGGTCGAAAGCATACCTTTTTGGAAGTTTACGAGCAACTGAAAAGCCGAAAACGCAAACCAAATGAAAGTGCTCAACGTTAATTCGTCGAAATGAGAGTAATCGCTAGCAAGGCGAACATACCAGAGCGCGACGTAGTGGACGCCATCATATCTGGTTTAAATGAAAGAAATCCGCTATTATCAATACTATACCAAGCGACCACGATGAAGCAGCTGAAGGTACAATACGAACGCTACGACAAACTTCGAGATAGGTCGCATTTAAACACGACTAAACAACAACAACAGGCTGTACCTCGACGAGTAAAATTAGATTCTACAGAGGAAGCAATACGGTGTTTCAACTGCTCGCAGGTAGGTCATTACCAATCGAAATGTACGAAGCCAGTAAGGAAACCAGGTTCATGCTTCAAGTGTGGGAACTTGGGCATTTCCACCAAACATGCCCCAAGAAGAAAGAGACGGTCGCAGCTATCGATGATATAGATTCAAATGAAGCAGGTTTGGCTGAGGCGGTTGATTTAAGGCAAGTGGTAAGTGTCACTGTTCTATGTAAACAAAACGAACGCATTGCTCATATATTTTCTCTTCTCGATTCCGGTTGTCCGAGGAGTTTTATTAAAAGGCCAATTGTACCCTTCAACATGGACAGCCAACCAAAGCCCACCAAGTACCGAGGTGTTGGTAATAAACAAATTTATACATGTGGAGAAGTTTTATGTGAAGTTAAATTAAAAGGGCAGAAAATGACCCATAGATTTTTAGTTTTGAATGATTCTGATCTCTCTATGCCCGTATTAATTGGGTGAGATCTATTAAACAAATTCCGTATATTTTTATGTAAATTGAAATCTAAAATCCAGTATTCTAAAGAAATTTTAATGAACATAAAAAATGAAATGAAATTAAACGATATAAATTGTTTTAAAAATAGTGCGCTCTATTTGTTTGCCTTAAGAAAACTTGTAACTCATGTTCAGGGTATCCGATTGGGGGTTGGTGGGGTCCACCGACGGTTCGATTCAGCCAAGTGATCAAAAGGAGTCGGAAGAGGAAAGTAAATATTCAAAGGAATACACAATGCAGATATGTGGGTGGAAATATGTAACAAAAACGTTGCTCACCCGTTAGGTACCTGTATTGGCAACGAGGTTAGGGGGAATCTTCAGACCAACCAGATGTTAGCTCTGAGCTGAATGCACAGCAATCGGGCGTATTAAGAAGGGTTATAGTGAGTCAATACTCGAATCCCTCAGAAGAAGTGCAGATAGCGTCCCTAGATTATAAAATGAAAATAAACCTAACCGATGATACGCCTTTTCATTGTTCTCCAAGGAGACTTTAACATTCCGAGAAGGCCAAAGTGCAGGCAATTATTGATAAATTACTCTCTGAGGGCGTTGCTATACAACTCCCCGTACGCGTCTGCCACTGTGTTGGTCAGGAAAAGGAATGTCGAGGGACGATTATGCATAGATTATATGTTCCTGAATAAAAAAACCATTCGAGACAACTTTCCTATGCCGCTGATAGAAGATTGTTTGGAGTATTTATCGGGTAAAAAAATGTTCACAGTGTTGGACCTTAAAAGTGGGTTTCACCAGGTTAAATGAAAAACGATTCCATTAAGTATACGTGTTTTGTGACCCCGGGAAGACAGTACGAGTACATGAAAATGCCCTTCGGCTTTAGTAACGCGCCGGCAGTGTTTCAGCGCTTTGTTTGCGAGATTTTTCGCGATCTATTACAGTCGGGGAAAATAGTTATCTTTATGGATGATATTTTGGTAGCTACATCCGACTTCGAAACCCATGTAGACGTTGTAAGCTATGTGCTAAGACGATTATACATGCGAGGTCTTGAGTTGAGGATGGAAAAATGTAAATTTGGATATTCGGAAGTAAACTTCCTGGGATATCACGTGAACAGTAAGGGCATCCGACCAAACGATACCCATATTGAGAAAATAAAGAATTTCCCAAAGCCACGAAACTTCAAACAGCTCCAACAGTGTCTAGGTCTGTTTTCTTATTTTAGGAAATTTGTTCCGCCCTTTTCTTCAATCGCAAAGCCTTTAACTAATCTGCTTAAAAAGAATACTTCTTTTAATTTTTGTGAGCTGTGTGATAAAGCTTTCGAGTCTCTCAGAAGTTGTTTAATGTCAGCTCCGGTACTGGCTATTTACAACCCCAGTAAAGACACTGAGCTACACACTGATGCCAGTAAGATAGGATTTGGAGCTGTGCTTATGCAAAAACAAGAGGATGGAAAATTTCATCCCGTGTCATATTTTTCTAAAACAGCTTCAGAGTCAGAGTCAAAACTACACAGCTTTGAGTTAGAAACCAGGGTGCGGAGAACGCTCAAAATACGATCTCTCAAACAACTTATCGCTCAATTAAAATTGAGTGCTTGGCATTTCTCGCGAGTGAGAAATCGAATTTGCCTACGAATGAATAAACAATCTCTCACAAGATACAACAATTTTCACAAACTAATACGAGCGACAAAACTTCTTTTCAAGCGTGGTGATTCGATTTTTCGGTATCGATCGTTATTTGCGAGCGTCCACTGCAAAACTCAAATATTTTCTCGTTTTAAAAAGATCGATCGCGCGATCGATCGCGATCGTTCGTTTGAAAATCAATATTATGTTGTAAAATAAACAATCTTTTAAATAATGGTGATGCAATATATTTGAGTTTTCCCTTGATAAGTTTAATGAAAAGAATATCTTTTTTTATAAGTAATATGTGAAAAATTTAATCAATTAATTTTTAGATAAATTGTAAATAAATTAAAAATTTGTTTTTTAAATGTTCTCATACATTAAGCCATAAAGGGTTATCCCCTCTTAACACAAAGAAAAGTTACTATATTTGTAATAAGCATTTAACAAAACTGAACAATTTAATTGAATTTATTTCTAATTTATATGTATTGCGATCGTCTAGAGTAGGTCCCAAGTACATACAAAATTATCACTAATGAGAAATTCTATAAATGCATATACATATGTACATTGGGGTGGGTGTTGTTATAATGAAAAAGTTTTTCAAGGCATCTAAGTCTGCAAGTCTGATATTTCCTGCTGGAGTAGTTGGGAGGCTTTTATCATGTTTCTCCCGTTGTCTGATGTAGTTGAATAAATTTGTGTCAGTTCAATTTGATATTCCCGTAGGCATTTTAATATTTCCTCTTTTAAGAAATGTGCCGTATGCCTCTTTTTCAGTTGTATCATACTAATAGTGTTTATCACAATTTTAAAATCTTTGATGTATTGAATATTTATACCCAGTATACTTTTTCCCATAACATTTTTTAAACATAACATTTTCTTGGAAAAGTTTTGTTTCAAAATATTTTTTATGTTATCTGAGATAAGGTTCACGTGTTCAACGATATTTTTAGAATTCAAATTTAAGTTAAACTTTTTTTCATAGGGTGCAATCATTTGCTTAAAATATAGTTCGTCGTCGAAAATTCGAAAGGGTGTGTTTTTTACAGTTACCAGTCCAACGCAACATTTTATAAACTCGGTTTTATTTAATTTTACACGATTTGAGTCCTTACTTGCACTTGTGGATGGTTCCACTTCACCAAAGCTATGTTTATGTATGTTCTCGTAGTGTCTTTTAATGTTTCCTAAAATATGCCCTTTAAGCTCTTTTTCGCATAAAAGGCATTTTGACAAATTGGTATCTTTATTAAAGGCCACAAGTTTTGCCTTGTCAATATTCGACGTTTTCCCTATTTTTTTTTTTCATTAATATAATACTAATAAGATTAAAAACAATCTACCACGTATATATAACTTTTTTTCGACTGATTAAACTCAACTTTTGCAGTCGCACCGTAGGAAGAACAATCGCGATTGCTCAAAAATTCGATTTCTCACGATAAATGCTAAGTTCAAGGAACGTTCGTTAAAATACTTTTCGTAGTTGAGAGACCGCAGGCAATAATTTTGTGTATACACATCGAAAACGAACGAGCGTACAAAGCGATCGATCGCGGCGGAAAGGCTGCTGTGAAAAGTTGTTTATCTAGTCTCTCAAAAACGAAAAAGGTATACATATATTGTTTTGCAATCGTTCGTCCTTATAAGTATTTATCGCGAGAAATCGCGAACGTAAAATGAGATAATACGAGAAAATCATGTTTTTGAGCAATCGCGATCGAATTTTTGCGCACCCTGTTAGAAACTTTAGATATTGTTTATTCACTAGAAAGATTTAAAACCGAATTAAAGGGAATTGCATTCGTCATAGTTACTGATTGCAGTGCTCTCGCTCATGCAATGGATAAGAAGCAAATAAACCAACGTATTGCCAGATGGGTGTTTGATTTCGAAAACTTTAACTTTAAAATAAGGCATCGTAGTGGCTGTTCAATGGGCCATGTCGATGCTTTAAGCCGATGCCATCTACTTAGTCAGCTCTGAAGAGGTAAATAATACCGACTTAAATATACAGATCACTCAAAATAGAGATAATATGATAAAAACGTTAAGGGAGAGATTAGAGAATGGCCCAGTGCAGCACTACGAGCTTAAAGATGTCCTTGTTTTTAAATCCTATCCAAAGTCCGATTAATGCATTAAAAATGGGGCATATGAGCGTGGACAAGGCAGTATATGAGTTGAAAAAGAATTACTGGTTTTCAAAGCTTAGAAAAAAGGTCGAAAGCTACATACGAAATTGTGTTAAGTGCATAGTATTCTCACCGGGGGCCCGATCTATCGAGCATAGCTTGTATAACATTCCTAGAACACCAGTTCCTTTCGATGCAGTACACATAGACCACTTTGGACCACCTCCCTCAATTCGCACAGTTAGGAAACACATTTTAGTAGTTCTAGACAGTTTCACGAAGTTTACTAAATTATGTGCAGTAAAAAGCACAAGTACGAAAGAGGTTTGCGCATCTTTGCAAAGGTACTTCGATAGCTATAGTCGACCCCAGCGTATCATAAGTGATCGGGGAACATGCATCACGTCTAAAGAATTTTCAGAGTTTCTAACTAATAATAATGTGCAGCATGTGAAGGTTGCAGGTGCTTTGCCACAGGCGAACGGACAGGCGGAGAGGGTGAACAGAGTGTTAAAGGCAATGCTCGGATTGGATGAGCAAACAGGTTCAGGTGGAGTATGCTATTAATAATTCTGTTCACTCGTCAACCAAAGAATCACCGAGTACGTTATTGTTTGGAGTGGAACAGAGGGTACAATCATCGATGAACTGACAGAACTCTTACAAGAAAAGGAGGGTGCAACTGAACCACCAGACCTAGGGAAAATTTGATTAAAAGCATTACAATCTATTGAAAAGTGTCAGGAGTATAGTCAAAAGTATTTTCTAAAACATAGCATCCCAGCGAAATTTTTCAAGGTGGGGGATTACGTAGTCATGAAAAATGTAGACACCACTACGGGGACTAATAAAAAATGTATCCCCAAGTACAAGGGTCCCTATGAAATAAGCAAAACATAGCCAAACGGTCGATACGTTCTGAAGGACATAGAAAATTTCCAGGTCACGCAAATACCTTATAATGGTGTGGTTGAATCGAATCGTTTACGTAGGTGGATAACACCAGAGGCCTTGTCGGATCCTCTAACTGAGAGAGAAGTGCCAAAAGATACCCGGTCGAGTCGATCGGAATGTCAGGAAGGCCGAGCTGTAAACACTGCTTTACCTAAGTCATGCCAAGTAGGGTAGGCCTAAATGCAAGCTTGCCACAGTCAGTACGTTCAACCGCTGTCAACCATATATGTTTTAAGAACTGCAGCTAACTTAAGATCCTGTATACACTTTGAAAAAGACGCAACACGTCGTATCGAAAATAAATTAAATCGATTGCCATCCAAATATACTTTTACAGTATTTACAGAGTAATACTACTTAGGATGATAGCTTCACTTCCGACTGAAGCGATCCTCTAAGTTGTCATTATCATCATAGTCAGTTGTCTAACCAAAGGTTGTTATATCCCAAATAAATTTATTAACATATGTCCATGTACATTAGATTGAAACTTCTTTTTATTTCCTTATGATTACGTCTAGGATATTTCGTATAAAATTTAAAGTTTTGCATAGTGAGCCATATTTTTATTACTAACAATGGAAATTCCAAACACATTTGTTTGCCTATCATACATTAATTTTTTCGACATGGTTGGATATTTTCCAAGAATATATATATATTTATATATATATATATATACATTTTAAAAGTCTATAACAGCGGTCGAATGCTAATACGTGCCCTAAAAGACTTAGATTGACCTCATTATTAATAATCCAAAGGCGGAAAACAAAAATTTTGAGTCGTGCAAAATATATTAACGAAGAAAAATGCTTATATATGATAAAGCTCTCTAAATGGGACGAAGAACACTCATATAGTGGCGATGATATGAAACCTATATTACTAAAATAAAGCGAACAATATGATAAACTTTGATTACAAAACAATCAGTGCATAGCCATAACTTAATCCAAAATAGCGGATATATTAATTTTAGATACAAAACAAAATTAGCTTTACTTAAGGATGAAACCATTATTATTTTATATAATGAGTGTAATAATGCGCATGTGTACATACTTACCTGAAAATATGTTTGAATCAACGCTCATATACTATTCGTCCTATATGTTGCATGTATATATTCGCCTCGATAAGCGCTTACAATTTACTATTGCATCCTAAAATGTACTTGTATGCATGCAACAAACCAAAATTTTAAAAAATCAAAAATAATCATTACTTTTGATTATTTTTGATTTTTTTCTGATTTTTATTTTTTTTTTGATTATTTCTGATTATTTCAATAATCGGAAAAAATCATAGGCTTTTTTGATTATTTTTTTAATCAATTGAAAAGTAATCATTAAAAATAGAAAATAATGGCTAATCATTACTATTAGTAATCATTATTTAACAGGTCTGCTATGGAGTTCCTGTTTGGTGGAAAACCACACAAAAACAACCTTCCTCAAAAAATTTGAGGGGGTATGCAGGCTATCAGTGCTTAGCATTACGGGAACCCTGAAAACAACCCCGACGGCTGCACTGTATGCCATTCTGCACATTCCACCTGTAGACCTGGTAGCAAAGCACATAGCGTTAACAACTGCAACCGGGCTCAGGGCTTCGGGGCAGCTTGAGCGCCGACCATACGGCCATAGTAGTATAGCGTCATCAATTACAGGATGAACAGACTACCTGATTCCCTATCTGCGCTTCGAGGGAGGTCTTAAAGCCATAATAGAGGTGGATGGTTGGCACAAGGGTGCTCAGATGACGGACGAGGCGATACATGTGTACACAGATGGTTTCAAAGTAATGGACAGAGTAGGGTCTGCGGTATAGTGTGCTGATCCGGAAATAAACAGATCCTACAAGCTGCCAGATCACTGTAGCGTTTTCCAAACGGAAGTATCAGCAACCAAAGGAGTATAAACACTGAAAGATAAAAAGCTTAAACTACAGTCGTGTTAACTTTTATATTGGCAGCCAAGCAGCAATTAAGGTAATAATCTCGCATAGCACAGCATCTTAAAGTGTGTTAGAATGTAAGCAGTCTCTGGAAAGAATCGAGACAAGGAGAAGCATACATCTATATTGGGTCCCAGGGCATATAGGAATAGTTGGGAATGGAAAAGCAGATGAACTACCTAAAAAGGGCGCATCTCTTGAAACTTGCTCCGTTGACGTCCCAATTAGATTCGGCGAGATTAAGAGAAGACGAAAGGTGCACATGATCGACCAAGCGGGAAAGGCATGGGTTCAAGCGCGGGCTGTAAAGTGTCGAAGATTGTGTGTAGGTCTTCCAACCTTAGACTAAAAAAGTTGCTTCTATCATTAAAAAGAGAGGACTGTATACGTGACGGGTATTTTGACTGAACACTGCCTTCTGGCGTCACATACCTTTAAATTAGGCTTGTTCAGTAATAGCAGATGTAGGAAGTGCGGGTTGGAGGAGGAAACGATCGAGCACGTTTTGTGCTCGTGCCCTGCTATTAGGAGTGATACAACTGCCAATTCTAGAAGCAGCAAGTAGCTTAAGTCCTAGAAAGCTTCTAGTATTTGCCATTTTATAACATAGGTCCTGGTTTTTGCTCGTTTGGTCGTTAAAATAAACTTCTGGTAACACTACCGACTCATTCAGTATATGTAAGGTCCTCATGGGCCGGCCAGTTCAACCTAACGTAACCTAACCTGGTAGCTATAGTTCTGAAGAATCCCATTTGTATTATCTCTTTCAATAAAACTTGGTAAGTGAAATATTATTGATGCAAAACTATTTTTCGAGATATAGCTAATTGTTCTACTCTACGACCCTTTTAAACATCTTTTATATAAATGTGGGCGTGGTCCTTAACCGATCCCGTGCATTTTTACTAGAAATATTTCCTGCAATAAAGAAAGTATGTTTTGCCAATTTTATTACAATACATGCAGATTCGGCAGACGTTGTTATGACCTAAATTTGGCCTATCTGCATACATTTTAAAAAGCTTTTTCGTCTATCTCTGCCCTCCCCCCTTTTCACTTTTTCCTAATCCTTTTATTCACTCCGTCTTTTTTGCTTCATCTATCTCCATCTTCGTCTCATTCTATCTCTTTCTCAGTCTCCTCTCTTCTCTCAAGTTCATCTCATGCTTCTTCATCCCTTACTGCCTGTCCCAGAGGCTGGTATATATTTTCTTCCAGTCCCACTCCGAGTCTCAGTCCCAGTCCTAGTCCTAATCCCAGCCCCAGTCCATCTCTGGTCTACTTCCCGGAAAAAAGGATCGTCAATACTAATATAGGCAAATTTATTTACCAAATTTCAGGCAAATCGAATAGGACGTATGTAAATAGCTATGTGGGTTCGGCTTCGCATGCATATTTATCAGTTTTGCCAGGTTGATGCGAATAAATCTAACATCACAATAAAAATTACTTTAAAGCTCTCAGCAACAGCCTTCATTTGATATCCATATTACCCACACATTCTAGGGGTATCCGGGTCTACGTTTTGGCCTATTTCTAGAGCCCCTAGTCACCCAGCAACTAGCAACAGCTCTGTACTAAAGCACTCAACAGCTTTCATTTAATATCCATATTGTATAAACACGGCCCCCGTTTCGGCCTATATCTCGAGACCCTGTACGTCGATCGCAGCCATCGCGTGAGCTATACGCAACTTGTGTGAAAGTTTGAACAAAGTCGACCGACGCATCTCTTCAAACACCGACTACCAACTAACACACATTTTATCATTTCTTTTTATATATATTTTTATTTTTCACACTTCACTATAATATTAAAACGACATGCAGATTTTCGTTGCTTTTGAAATTCGGCTGAAAAATTGCACATGGAACAACTAAAGAGTCTCCTGAATTAAAAAAAATGTCATAGTACGTCTAAATCGCTGGCCCACTCAGAAACCCCGCGCACGGGGCTAATCCCCCCCCCCCTTCCTCCCTCTCGTCGGGCCTGGTGATTGCTATACTTGATATCATTCGCTATAATATTTTTATTGATAAACACGTTGTTGAATTAAACACTAACCAATTACACGGAAGTATATCCGCACCACCTGAAGATATGAGTGGCGGTGCGTATACGTAACATTTTATTATTACGTATAAACATATACAAAATTTGCAATAAAATAATATTGCCACTATAAACTGATATATAACCTATCCTATATTTCAAGTTAGATCAAACTGCACACGAGGTGCAAGACAAATTCAAAATCGTTTCAGTAGTTTAGGAGTCCATCGCGGACAAACAATGTGACACGTGATTTTTATATATAAAGATGTTACTTTTTCTTCGAGTTATGGCTCCCGAAACATAGAAAATTGCTTAGTCAAACAAAGGTTGTGCCACGCCTATTTTCAAAAATTTTATAATTTGCTAAATTTTTTGTTATAATTCCATTTAGACACGATTGATATTAAGCTCTTTTTCTCAAAGGAATAGCTTATTATGGTCGTCTACGACCCTTTTAAAAGTGTTCTATATGAATATGGGTATGGTCCTTCCATGGTCATCCATTTTTTCTATAAATGTTTCCTGCTATAAGAGGAATATGTGTACTCAATCATATTACGATCGGTTAATAGTCGTAAAAGGGGCGGTGCCACGTCCATTTACAGAAATTTGAATTTGTTCATATTTCTTGTTATAATCCTACTTGTTATAATTCCATTTCTTGTTATAACTCCATTGATATAAGGCTCTTTTTGCAAAGATATAGCTTATTTTATTCATCCGTGACCCTTTTAAAAATCTTTTATATAAAAGTGGGTGTGGTCCTTAACCGATTTCGTTAATTTTTCTTCGAAGCATTCTTTATAGTAAAGGCAACGTCTCTACCGAATTTCGTTGATAGGTTTAACGGTTTTTGAGTTAATAATAGTTGTAAAATTTATTTCATCACAAGTGGGCGCTGCCCCGCCCATTTTTAACCTTTATATTTTTATTTCTCATACATATTTTTACCATTTCCATGTAAACATTTTAAAAATAAAATTCAGCAAGAAATTTGTATAAGGAAACATTTTTCGCAGATTTTTGTCCAATTAATTAAATCATACTTGAGCTTGCATTTTATACAAATACAAAGTACATATTGGAAGCATCCACAATTGACTCTTTTTACAGCGTTTGCCTGGATTAGATATCAAGAAACAGGTATTTTGGTATTCTTGAAGATCAAGTGGATATGAAAGTGGTACTAATTTTTTAGATGGTTGCGCATCTCAATTGAAAAATAGATACAATATTTTTATCACTTGCCATGCTCCTCAGGATTTTGGACAAGTGATATGGAATTTTCTTGCTACAGGCGATGCTAAAAGCGCTGTAGACTGTAAAAGGAACGTTATGGACAGCCATTAAAGCTATAAAATGTCTTATGAAAACACATCTATTTGCAAAAAACAAATTTAATAAGATCAACTTTTTTAAGCATCAAAGACGACATAGATCGTAAGAGTTCTTTTTATTAAACGAAGGTGGGAACGAGTTAAAATGGTAACCTTTAAAAAAAAAATAAAAACCAAACGGCTGATGGGGTCTCCGTATATGCTTCCTCTTCATATTAATCGGAGTTTGAAAAAATTTCATTGAAAAATATAGTATAGGAGTACTGTGATGATGGCGCATAAATAAATGAAACGCTATTTTTTCAGTTTTATAATGTACATATAGCTGAAGTCAATTGAAAGTTAGTTCATCCAAATTTTCTAGTTTTCATACTAGGAACTCTGAAAACAAGTAAATATTTATAAAAATCAACATGTGTATTAATGATTTTTCAAGGTCGCGGGCTCCAATCTAGCTCAAGGCCTAACAATAATTTTCTTATCATTATTATTGTTATGATAAATTTTTTCTTAAATTGAATTTTCGTTTGTTGTAGTTTGTGCAGAAAAAATGGATATTATACTGCGTGGCGAAAATCCTTGGATGCTCATCGGTCAAAACTTGTATGATAACGAGTTAAAAATTCCAAAGTGCGCTGATCAATTCATGCGGTTGCTTGAAGCTATAAAAGAAAGATATAATATACTAATTCAACCAGGCCATCAATTACAATTTCTTTCACTCCAGTCAGATCTGATAGAAAACTTTCGGCGTCGCCTGGTACAACTTCACAGCTGTGGAGAAGTTGATAGTATACACGTTTTAAATGCTATCAATTATTTGACTTTAGTATTAAGTGAATGGGGTGAAAATGTACATTACTTACATTTACATGTTGCCTTAGTTGGACCAATATCAAACGAAATTCACTCAGTGTTTGATCATCCCGTCAGGGAATTGAAGATATGGGCCCAGGACCTTATTGAACGATTGGCCACGAAAGCAGTAAATGAAATTAAAGCAAAGTCAATGTTTTACAGACATGACTGCTGGTCCACCATGCCCGATCATAACAGTAAAGAGCCATTCATTTTATCTCCCAGCGCCGGTGAGATGTTCCAGGTAAGCCATAAATTATTGAAAGAGGTTGGAGAACCCATGCATGTCTTTTTTTTCTACAGATAATGTTAACAGCACTTCATAACCTGGAGCGTGAACTATCGTTAAATCTTTTTTACTTAACGCTTCGAATAATTGCCAGTCAAATAGATGAGTTTCTCTTTGAAAGTCTTGTTATGAATAACAAATTCACACCAGGAGGTGCGGCACAATTTAGCTATGACATGTCACGGAATCTTTTTGCTCTGTTTGGACAATATTCTCAACGACCTGAATTGCTGTTTAAAAGGTATTTATTAGAATGAAATTTGACGATGATTTTAAAAATAAGATCCAATATTTTATGTTAAACAATTTATTTACGCTGATTTGGGAAAAGCTTTTAACGTATGTACGTATGTGGTGAAATTTCAGCTATTAGCTAAAAGCTTAAAATTGTCATCGACTTTTTTCATATTTGCATTTTTATTATTTTTGGCCTCAGGCCTGCGTGTTTTATGGAAGCAACCATTGTATTGAAAAAGTACGATTGTATTCATCCGTATATACGTGAAAATAAAAAATATATTGGATCACCCGATTCTTAAAGTTACTATCGTGGTCTCATCTTACGTCTCTTCCTATCATCCGCTGAAATTAGCCGGTCTTTGCACCGCCATATCGGGCTTCCTGTCAGGAGGTTGACGGATAAGATTCCACACTTGTTTTGAACACAATGATGGCAAAAAAATCTTATAGAAACTTCAGATTTGAGTAAAATGACACGACCTACAGAACACCCAATAATACTGCTAGGCGAAACACATTCCTTCGGTTTCAATGAAGAACTATGATGTATAGCTTAAAATCGTGCGTCCAAGAAAAAACTACTAAAAACGAGGAAAATACATAGCTATTAAAGAGGAAAACTAAGGCAGTGGTTTGTCGCCATAGAAAACTTTCCTCAATCTAGTAATTTTATTAAGAATGGGAAAATTTGTATTAAAAAAATGTAAAAAACAACTTGTATAACTGTCATGGCAGTGGGTTTCAAGTCCAGGTGCTCAACATCTCGATCGAGTACCCTACCCACTGAGCTAACTCGCACCTATAAATAAGTCGATACATATCAAAACTGGCCAAGTTCATAGATAAAAACTTTTTTCAAAATGTTGGTGCATTATATACATGTTGACCAAACCAATAGTTTGAAACAAGAAAATGTTCCTTAATGATGGCAATAAAATTAAAAAAAAAAACCCTTTTAATCGTTGTAATTTTTTCAATGTTGACTTAGGCTGGGTGCGAGTTATCCTAAATGTTAGGTACCTAAACTAATATTCCACTGGAACATTCCAGCACCTACAATTTAGACAAAAAGCTGTCTCGGCAAGTTCTTTTGACAATCTAAATTGTGTTTTCATGCTTGGAAAATAATAAAATTATTGTATTTGTAATGTACATGTATTTGTAATGTGCATGCTTCAAATAGACATGGGCCATGAAGGACCCACGCTAAGTATTTCCTGGATGGAAATACTTGAAAATGCATCGACTCTAATAATAGGGCCGTTTTCGCCGAGAGTCGTGAATCACATCCATGGGCAATATAATATAACGACTAGGCTGATCCTACCTTAATAATTAATCCTACGAAATACATCATCTCTGCACATGAACAGAATAATAATCAATTGGCAACCGTTACCCATGGTCAGCAACAAAAGAGCAGTTTAGATTTGAACACGCGCCTTGAACAACGTCGGTTCGGCAACGGGCAAAGAAATCATTCTAATACTCATTTCACTTTTCATTAAATTAATCCATTTAATCAATTTCACATAAACACACATATTTTCATATATTTAACTTTAATCTTTAATAAACATGAATTGTTAGTTATAATGTGCTAATGTGCATAAATCGGCAGTGGTTTTATTTAATCGGAATCCTGAAAATCCTGACAATCCGAAAAAGCTTGAATAAAGACTTCCAGTTCAAAAGTGAGATGCTCCGCATTCATAGTGACAGTGTGCATTATATTGAAATATAATAGAAAAAATATATGTGTGTGTGTAAAATAACGAATGCTTGAGAAAATTCGTTCTGAAATATTCGTAATTGAAAGACGTTGCACGTTTGATTGTGCGACATTAAGTATCTGCTTTATTGAATAAATTATTGTCTTTTATACTAATTTACGTAACCTATACATTCATAAATATCTTAATACTAATAACTAAAAATAAGTACATAGGAAATGGGTTATGCATACATGTACGTTTGTATACAGTCTTTGTATACATGTAGTTTTGTATGCATAACTCAATACATGTAGTTTTGTACAATTTGCAGCGTCAGCAGATCAGTTTGAATATTTTGGTATTTTCCCACAATTAGTTGAATGTTTGTATGTATATTACAATGGGTTGTGCGTTTATATGTATAATTTATTAACTGTGATATGTTTCTCATATTCGGCATTCCGTGCCGTCTGGGTTAGTTCAATAATTGTAATATGATTATTACTAAAATATATTTGAATTTGTTATGCGTAAAGCCGCAAGTATGTTACAGTAGGTGTGGCATATAATGATACAATACAGTGTGTGACGTATAATGCTACACCATCCACCTTAGAAAAAAAAGTGTTATATAATTGTTTTGTGAACAATTGTATAAGACTTTTTGTCATATTTTCAATTATTTTGATATTTTATTGTTATTTGATATTGTAGTGAAAGAGGTTGTTTGCTTTGCTTTTGATCTGTTGACCTTGCTATTTTTATTGTTATAATTATTGTTTACGTATATTTTTTGTTTTGTATAAGTCCATTTTTTTTCAACATTTTAGACTTTTAGATATAGAAATTTTTTTTTTTTTTTTTAATTTTACTTATTTTTCCAAAATTTTTAAATGTAATAATTATTTTTCATATAAAGAATTTTAAAATTTGTTTTGCACAGCCGGTCTTTAAGAGCGTCGACTCACTTAAAAATCGGCATGTTCCTACAAATCGAGTAAATTGGAATATTTATTTTTATATTATTTCCAAGAGAAATTAATTCCTTAATAATAATTGCTATTATTATTAATTTCTAAATTATTTTTATAGTTCCTACCATTATTTATTCTACCATTACTTATTAATTTATGCAAATCAGTTTCCTATAGAAATAATTTTTATTATTTATTTACCTAAGGTTAGAGAAGAAGAAACCTTGCTATTAATATTTTCTAATCTATTGGGGATTTTGAAATAAGACTATTTCTTACTACTATTCAACTCTATTTAGCGTAAAAATATTTCCTATTACTATTTTATCGGAGTTTTCCTAAGATTATGATTTCTATAAACGTTGTTTTTATGGCTGAAACACTTCATATTTATATACATATTTTTAACACCTTTTCATTGTTATATTATTTTATTAGGGTTACATTTATTTATTCGGAAAATTTTGTAGCTGTAGCTGGTGGAAGAGCGAGGTAATTTGTATTTGTTGTAGTAGTTTAGCTGGTTAATGGAAAGAAGGTGCAGTGGATGCAAAATTATTCTATCTTTTAATTTATTTTTCTTATTTTTCCAGCAATTTATTTGATCTTATTTGTCATGCGATTTCTGCGGCGGCCACCAGGACAGAATCGTCATAACTTTTATGAAGAGTTAATTTTTATTTTTATACCGGAAGGTTTTAATAGAAAGTTAGATATTTTTGTTTTATAAAATTTTTTTTTTCAGGTGCTACCTAACATTTGGAATTGTTGTGGAACACTTTCCTCATCATTCGCATTATTTCTTCCACCCTGGTAGTGGGGTTTATAATGTCCTCAATTGTGGGTTCCCGTTCCATACCTATTGTCTTCCAAAATTTCTTTAAACTCTCTAGTTCTTTGGGTAGGTCCCTAGTGTGTCGGGTATTTTCATCCCACAAATAGAGAGGAAGGTCTGAGGAGTTTCTTTGCATTTTAATAGTAATGGACAGAGTAATTTAAATTTTTAAATTTTATTAAAATGTTCTATGGGATTTCTCTAGAGGTTATAGAAGTGTCCTAAATATTCCAATTTACTTTTCTTTTACTTTTAAAGTAAATTTTCATATTGTATTTTTTTTTTTTTTTTTTCAAAAGAAATTGTTTCTACATACTTTTTTTCAAAATTAAATAGTGCAGTTTTTCTATATATTTTAAAGGAAATTTGTTCAATGTTTAAAAAAAGAATTTTCAATTAATTTTATTTCCTACTTAAAGAGAGAAAAAAAAATCCTAAGCAAAAACTTTCGTTTTTGCTAATGGTTTAGCGTCCCTGAGGCCGCTCAATTGATTCTAAAAATGTATACTTAAATATTTATAACTCCTTGTCGGTCTGGATGTAGTTTGCCGTTAATTTGCTGTTGCTGAAGATTTCCAACATTTATTCCACCTCTTTTGCTTATATTTGATCCGTCATTTTTATTCCAGCTTGCTTACGTTTTTATTTGATCCGTTCTCCTTATTGCCTTTTTATTCCACTTCGCTTATGCGTTTACTTGATCAGTCATCCTTCGATTCTGATTTGCTCCAATTTTCATAACTGATGATTTTGGTTTTAATTTGTTCAGCTCCTGATGATGTTAGCAAAAAATTTTTTGAATCCTCTTTGTAGCGTAAAATATCTTCTTTCTTTGTATCTTGTTACGTTCAGGACTACTTTAGTTTGGCAGGATCTTTAGTCCTTTCTTTTCAAATTCTTGGCAGTTAGTGAGCTGTTTGTGAGATGGCAGGATCTCTGTCCAGGCAAGATCTAGCGAATTTTGCTTATGAGAAAATTTTCAGCTAAGTTAAGATCAAGCTGGCAGGATCTTCTCCAGTCAGAACGTTTTAGCAGTTGTGCTGATTTTTGTTCTGAGCTGGCAGGATCGCCATGAAATATTCGTAATTGAAAGACGTTGCACGTTTGATTGTGCGACATTAAGGGCCGATTTCACCAACTCGACTAAGGCTAAAACTTAGTTGCAACTTAAGTTAGCCCAGATTTGCGGCTTAGTTTTTTTTCGGTTTCACCAACTTAGTTACTAAAACCATTTGACATATAACAACCCTATCAGCTGTTTTATACATAGTAGTATTTTTGGCTACGTTTTAATTACACGCCACCCACTGAATTTGAAGTATTGTCAGTTACGGTGTCAGTTGGTTTTGGTAATTTTTTAATTTCTTTAAAAATAAAATTGCAATATGTCGCGGAAATGCACTTTTAATGCATCTGAAACCAACAGATTATTGGAAATTTGTGGTAAATATGCGGGAATAATCGAAGGAAAGAAAACCGATTGCATCAGCGTGAAAGATAAAGACGATGCTTGGGAGAAAATTGCGCAGGAGTTCAACGCAAGTAACGAAATTTATCGTGAAAGCAAAGAACTAAAAAAAAAATATAAAAATATTAAATTTGCTGCAAAAAACAAGGCAGCTGAAGAGCGTAGGGCGGTTTATGGAACTGGCGGCGGTCCTGCTACACCGCAGACTTTAGTCAGGTGTGGAGGAGAGGATGTTGTCCATGTTAAATGGCAAAGAGATGGAGGGTATTCCGAATACTGCCGATTCAGATGCCCTTAATGAAGATATTTATGGTAAATTGCCTAAAATTTTTATGTAGTTGTTTGAGTACTGATTTAGACTTTTCCAGCGGTTAAAAACGAGGAACTTCCACAGCCGAATATAGAAACGCCTGTACCCGGTCCTGCCACACTGCGGAAGAAGACGAGCACACCACTGTGGACACCTCAAAAACAGTGTGACAAAAATGCCAAAGTCACGTCCTGGGAGCATTTGGCTTCAATTAAAAGTAAATGGACAGAAGCCAAATTGCAGGCAGAGGTTTCTTTGGCGAAGAAGGAAGAAGAGAGGGTGGAGCTTCAAATGAAGTTTATGCGTGAGAGGCATGAGCTCGATATTCTCCAATGCAGGGAGCGGCAAGCGGTTGAAATGGAGATATTAAATTTTAAATTAGAAAAAGTTAAATTAGAACTTAAAAAATTAAATAACGCGTAAAATTCGCGCCATCACGTTAATTATACTTGCTTTTTTATTTTAAATTGGTGAATTGAGTTTAGTTAGGTTGCAGATGCTCAATGTAGGAAAAGCTCACTTGGAAATCATGAAAGGTTCGTTGTGATATCATTAAAGACCACAGTTAAAACTTGAAGTTCGAAACTTTAAAGCATAAAATGAGATAGAGTAGTTTAACTATTTTACCTTTATATTAAAAGTCCAACGACATGGACAACTATTGGAGACGACCCGTCATAACTTAACAAAATAATTAACTTCAAATATCAAATCAATTTAAAAAATTAAAAAAATGCCTTTTAGATAATTTAATGATGTAAAAACAAAAATCAATTAGCAATAACATAAAGAGATCTCATAGATGTAATTTAAGATACTATTTCTTAACTGCTATATGTACGTTTACGATCCAATTCAATACGTAATAGCCATGGTGAAATGCGTGTTGGGTCAAAATCGGGCATTTCATAGTAAACATTCACGAATTCTTGATCGTCTGAAATCGCAGTTCGCTGTGGATCGGGATCATAGTAAATGGCCGTGTTAGTTGTTACTTTACGCAATGTGGTGTGTTTAAACGGCACAGCACATTCTTTGCTTTCTCAGCATATCGTGCAGCACCGCCTCTGAAGAAAACAGTTAGTGAGGAAGCCTTTAGTTTATTTTGAAATGTTACGTTCATCGATGATACACCAGCAAAATGGAAAGTGTTGAGTGTCATCTACAATACAAATAAAAAATAAGTAAGACAAATATTTATCAACACACCATAATTACGCACTTGTGTAGCAGGTTCACCCAAACTATGTGCAGCTAAAGCGCCCACCATTTCACCAGGATTCGCTTGTGCTTGCTGAAAACGTGTTTCAATCTCTCCAATCAACCATTCAAACGCTTCAGTCGATAAACGAAACTCTTCTGCTACATATTTCGTGCAGAGCGTCGAACGTACCAAACATTGAAACAGTAGCGTAGCATTCTCATTAGCCTGTTTTGCCAAACGATCATTACCGACCACAATAACACAACGTTGTAATAAATCATGCACGCCATTAATAACGCACAAAGGCGACAGATCGGTTGGTATGCGTTTGTTAATATGCAAGATTTTCGGTACATTCCAAATCATGCGTTGCAAATTACACGGTAATACGACCTACTCAATTAAAATAAGTTATAACATAAGTTTTTGCTTAATTAAAAAGTAAACAATGTGTTTTACCTTCGAATCCCTATTGGGGAAAATTTCACGCAGCGCTTCACGATCGCGACACAATTGATCCCATTCAATTTCCAATTCGGGCAATGCATTACCGCTTTCGCTCAACTCTTTTACAACATCATCTGTAAAAACTTTATGCATATAACGTTCATTTGACCAATCAAATTTGAATCTTTTTTAATGCTTTATTCGATAGCTTAACGGTAGTAGATTTTGAAATTCTATTGTTTCACTAGCCAAACCATCTTCGCCATAACGCAACTGAATCAGTTGACCTACAGAGTTACGTACTGTGCCATCATAGTTAACCATAACAGACTCCATAGCCTTAATTAAACGACGTTTAACCAGTTTCAGCAGTTTTACAGCAGTATCGATAAGACCTTCACGACCACCCATAGCGTGAAAATAGAATTCTGATGGCGTCAAACCTGCAAGGTAATGAATTTTCTACGAAACCATGTGACTCAGGACCGTAATCGTAATGGAATGTGACAAAGTACGTTTGCGAAAACCATATTGTATACGTTTACCCTCAACGTTCTATTGACCCACACAAGCAATAACCTGTGAGATATTAATATTGGAACCTTTAGAATCCGACACCACCACAGCCTTTAAATTATTATACCCGGTAGGCGATTTCTTAGGAGAACCACCAGTTTTGTCACGAGCATATTTTGGTATACGATTGACTTGATTTTCGAAAGTTTGACGCAAAGTATTACCTGTAAGTGAAAAATAAGTTTAAGAGATAAAAAGAAAATGTATTGCACGTGAGATAACGCACCAGGTGTTGGTCCAACTCCGTGTTGTATACCGTTAATGATATCATCTTTGGCTTTCTTAATTGCCATCTGCATTATAAGTTTGAGGATCACCAATTGTATCACCGATGTCGATACTGTGACCTTCCAATAACAACCAATTGTTAATAACAGCCTGAATATTACCGTAGAAACGGCCAGCAATTTTAATTTATATGTACATATATTCATCACCATCAAAATCAGCATTATATGGTGATGTGCATGACAAATTCATACGGAATGTTGACCAAGGCAGCACTTTGATACGATGTCTCATCATACTCATTTTATAAGAAGATGTCAACTGAGTAGGACGTGTTTTGTGCGCTCTTAATAATTGTAAATTCTTTCTAACAATTTGCCAATTTTTTTTTTTCTGTTTTTGCGTTGTCTACGTGCGTGTGTGTTGCCTACAGTTTGTAGTGTTAATTCGTTTGAACTATATTACTTGTCTTGTGTTTACTGCTGCTTTGAATAAGAGCTAAAAAGCTAATAAGAAAACGAAAAAACAATCAAATAGATAAATTGAAAAAAATACAGCAACAATGGCGCGCAAAAATCCACCAAGAGGAACGGCTTCCCCTCCTAAAACCCCCCTTACACCATCATCAGCGGTATTTGACAAAAAATTGGATGCTCTACGAATCTCGATTGTTAAAGAGTTGACTGCTGTAATGGAGCAAACAGAAGAGCGTGTTATGCAGAAAATAGGTGAGTTGGCTGCTGAAACATCAAATTTGAAAATATCCATGACTGCAATAGAAAGGAGAGTGACTGCAGTTGAAAATGCGTGCTCTGATGTGCTCTTTATGCGTAACGAGCTAATTGCAGCTCAGGCCCAGCTCAATGCACTCGAAAGCAGCGCTGCTGCCACTGACTTCATCATTACTGGCATACCTCAAGCTGCGAATGAGAGCTTGCCTGAGCTCTTAATGCAGATTTGTCGGGCGGTTGAGCACAAAACGCCACCTTTAAGAGATGCATTTCGACTGCGAAACGGAGGAATCAACAAAACTCAGCAAAAGACCACTACCATTGTAATAAAGTTGTTTTCAGCGCCTGACCGTAACCAATTGCTAAAGGCTGTCGCTGTGTTTTGCAAATCTAAAGAGAGATCGCTTGCGCTCTCTGATCTTGATTTGCCTGGGTACGGGTCAGTGTATATACATGAAAGTTTGCCAAAGAACTTGAGGGAGGTAATGACTCATGCATCGGCACTGAGACGGCAGAAGCAGTTAGCGTCGGTATTTTCTATCCGTGGCAAAATTTTTGTTAGGCATAAACAAGGGGAAGAATCGAAGCTGGTAAATAGCAAAGCTGAAGTCAATGCAATTATTGGAAGAGGAGCGCTGATATAGTCGTAACATATTATTTACGTACATTTGTTTGTTTTAGCAATGTTTTGTTCTTTGTATATGTATTTCAGATACAATGTTAACCTCGCTATAGTTTTCTCTTTTCGCCTTACTCCCTTAATTCTATACCTATCGATTTCTCTTACTATGAGTTTAAAACTAAATATTAATTTTTATTTGTTTAATTATATCTTCCCACTTTTCTCTCGTTTTCTATATAATGTAACTCGTTTTTGCATGCAATTGCATATGCGTTGCAGTTTTTGTGCATTTAGCATTTTTTGTGTTGTCTCCTTCTCCAACATATGGTACTAAGCCCCTGTGAGAAATCTGCCTTTAGCATTAGCGAATGCCACAAGACTTTAATAAATATTTTATGCAAGCAATCGGTTGGACTTAGCGCAGTGCACTTTAATGCTCGAAGTATGAACGGTGAAAAATTGGATTATGTTAGGGATATATTTTCGGAATCAGATGTTGATGTTATCTGTGTCTCAGAAACCTGGTTTTCCTCTGACTTATCTGACGCCTACTATAGTATCCCTAACTATAGACTAACACGTGTAGATCGATTAGCTAGAAGGGGAGGGGGGGTTGCAATATATTGCAAGGCCTCCTTAAAGATTAATGTATTATCAGTGTCTAAAAATAGTGAGACAGAGTTTATTATAGCTGAAATTTCTGATAACATAAATAAAGTGCTAGTATCCTGTGTATATAACCCAAATAGATGTTACTTGTTAGATTCCTTTTTTGCTGAATTATCTTCGTTTTTAATAGACTTCGAGCGTTTTGTTATTTGTGGTGACTTCAATGTTAATTTACTCTTAAATGACTCATATGTAAATAAACTACTTGACCATATTTCAACTGCTGGCCTTACTATAGTCAACAAACATGTACCAACACGATACGCACATAATTCGACTCCAAGCTTGTTGGACCTAATTATTACGTCAAGTCGTGACCATATTACAAAATTTGACCAAATCAGCTTTATTTCTGACCATGATTTAATTTTTTGTTCACTAGATGTTACGTTCAATCGTCCTGTTGACACTGTTACCACTGTTTATCGTGATTTTAGGGCTGTTAATGTGGATGCTTTGTTTGGTGATTTGTGCAATGTTGATTGGTCTTTGTGTTGGTTTATTATTACTGTGGACGGCAAACTTGAATTTCTAAATGAAAACCTGTGTAAGCTGTATGACAAGCATGTCCCTTTACGTAGAGCTCGGGCTGATATCAATTCTGTTCCTTGGTATAACTTTAAAGTCAGGTCTGCTATAAGAGAACGAAATAGACTTTACGCGAAATGGAAGAGGAGACAAACTGAGTCTGCTTGGTCTTTATATAAAATCGCCCGAAACAAAGCCACCGTTATCATAAGAAAATCGAAGCAGATGTATTGCAATTATAAATTAAACCCGTTACTTCCGTCAAAAGATTTATGGCGAAACTTGAGGAGTCTTAACGTACATGGGAAGTGTCAAAAGGACTGTCAAGTCGACCCAGATATCCTAAACGATTATTTTATTAGGTCAAGTGAGTGTCGGGACAGTCATATACCTCTGGACATTATAAGACATTTTGAGCCAGTGATTAAATTTGAATTTAAAGCAGTATCAGAATTAGAAGTATGTAAAACAATTTTGAACATCAAATCTAATGCTATTGGGGATGATGGTATCTCTTTGAAGTTCATCAAACTCGTTCTGCCATTCATTTTAGGAACTCTCACACATATTATTAATCATTGCTTCACAACTTCTTGTTTCCCTGGGGAGTGGAAGAAGGCGTTAATTATTCCTGTCGCCAAAACATATAATGCTCTTGAGCCTTGCAATTATAGGCCAATTAGCATCTTAGCTGCATTTGCTAAAGTGTGTGAGTCCTTGATGGCGGGTCAAATTTCAGCTTATGTTAAGGAGAACAACCTGTTGAGTCCAGTGCAATCTGGATTCAGACCTAAGCATAGTTGCTCTACTGCAATGATCAAAATACTTGACGACATAAGAACTAGTTTTGACAAAAGTGACCTAACCCTTTTGTGCCTCCTTGACTTTTCTAAGGCCTTTGACTCAGTGCAGCACAACCTCCTTTGCAAAAAACTCGAATTCTACTTCGGGTTCTCCACTACATCTGTTGAGCTTATGGCCAGTTACCTGGAGGGAAGAACCCAGAAGGTAGTTTGCAAAAACTCTGCATCCAAATCTCGTGTTGTCCCTACTGGTGTGCCACAAGGCTCTGTGCTTGGTCCTCTTCTGTTTAGTCTTTTTGTCAATGATGTTTTCTCAGTGTGTCAGCACGTAAATGTCCACGCATATGCTGATGACATCCAGTTATACCTATCTAGTCGTGTTGGCCTTGTCGAAGATTTATGTTATAAAATAAATAGTGACTTGTCTGCAATCTGGAAATGGGCTTGTGAAAACTGTCTATGCTTAAATGCTGAAAAGTCATATGTGTTGCCCATAAGTAGTAGCGTTGTACATGTTGAAGATATCCCAAAGCTCCTTGTTGGAAATAGTGCCCTCTCGTTTACTGAAAAGATTCGAAATTTGGGTTTTGTGATAAACTCCAAGTTGACCTGTATTGACCACGTTAATAAAATCCTAAGTAGTGTTTATTCTATTTTGCGCCGTTTAAGAGCTTCTGCTTCTTTTACACCTTTGGAGACCAGGAAAAAGTTAGCTATACAATTGATTGTGCCACACATAACATACTCCGGGCTTGTCTACAGTCAATTAGATTCTGCTTCGAGCCATAAAATTGATGTTGCATTTAATAATATAACGCGTTATGTCTATGGCCTGAAAAAGTATGACCACATCTCCACATGGAGGTGCAAATTTCTAGGATGCAGTATTTTTGATTATATTGCTGCACGAAACTGTATATTTATGTTCAAACTTATTGAATTCAAAACACCAAATTATCTTTATGAAAAACTAAAATTTTCCAAGTCTTCTAGACACCGCAAGCTAATAATACCACGATATTTATATTTGTCCTCATCGAGGCTGTTTTTTGTTAATGCTGTAAGGCTCTGGAACTCCATTCCTGACTCTCTCAAGGCTGATATGGGTAGGAGCAACTACGGGAAGCTAATTCATAGTTACTTCAATTCAGTGTGATTAATGTGGTTACAACATAATTTCATCTATATTCTATTCTTTCTTTCTTAATAAACTTAAGCACTTTCATGTTCTTATCAAACGTGTATTCTAGGTTAAGTATTAAAGTTGTTATAACAACTTCAATTTTATATTATTTATTTTGTTTTAAAACTTGCTGATGTACTTAAAAAGACTTTGTCTTACAGATACAACCACTATGTCAAATAAATAAATAAATAAATAAAATAAATAAATAAAAAATATAGTTTAGGTTGACGATTGAAAATAACTAAATCATCATCGCGTAAATGTCTTTCGACTTTATAGCCACATTGTAAATGCAAATCTGAAGGTTAAGGATGGAAACGCAAATCTATACGCTTACCATAATCACGTAAAATATATTTAGCGAAAGGATATTTACTAACTTTTGCATGCGATCGATATTGAATGGTGTAACCAATTCTGAAAATGTTAAATTTTGTGCAATTGAACGTGGCACACCGACTTGATCGATACGCAAATTTGGATCTGGTGTTATGTCAGTACGTGCTGAGAAATCGTTTACCCATCAAATTACCACGTATACGCCCTTCCTTACCCTTCAAACGTGCTTTAATCGCTTTTAGTAGCTTTTAGTAGACATATGTACCTGCCATGAAAGAACTGAGTTCACGTGGTAGCGTTGGTGTTTTCCAGTTAGCTTAATTAGAATGGATCTGTGATGAAATAATACAATTTATTTTAAAAAGAAAATACAGAAATGTATTTCTACTTACGTTCTCATTTAGGAATATCAAAGGCTTTTATTGACTTTAAGGGTGTTTTCATTATCGAGCTGCTGCTGTTTGTGATTGGCCGCAATGCCATCGAATATAGTGTTGTTATCAATCGGTTGCTGGAAGTTTTTTAGTTTTTGAAATGTTGGCGCGTAGTACTAAATTTGGTTCGGTAAGCCTTATGCTGCAAAATATCGATATCACCCTGACGGGTTACATTTCGATGCAGAATTTTCTCTTCCACTAAATATGTTCGCTCATGACCATAGGTGACTACCATTGAAAATATGTATTAAAAATTTTGTTTCGCATTAAAGGATATATGAATATGCTAGGCAAGCAAAATATACTTTAATATTGCCTTATTATTGTGAAGTTATAGCCGAGCAAAATATGTATCAATTATTGTTCTTCTGGTATGGTCATTTCGAGATCGCCCTTCATTTGAGCGATTTGGCGGGACTGTTAAAACATTAATTACAGCATCGTTAACTTCAGGTGAAAGTTGTGGTGCGGATTTATCATTAAAGCGAATGCAAACATTATGCAATACTGCTGTTCCTACAACGATGTAAGGAACTCTAGTGACTTTCATTCGAATTCCCATTGATAGCACAGGAAATCTACGTTTCCACACACCATATGAGCGCTCGACGCAATTACGTGTTCTGATATGCGACTCATTATACAAATTTTCTGCTCTATTTGTACAATTTGAAAGAGGTGTCAACACGACGCTCTATCAGCAACAATTAGGCCATTCTGGAACTCCCTATTTTCAAGCCGATAGGAAATGCGCGAATTCCGAAAAATTCTTGAATCATGCACAGATCCTGGCCATCGAGCTACAATATCCAATATATTCATTTTGCTGTCGCATATTGTCTGCACATTAAAAGAAAAAAACCCTTTTCTATTTCTTAAGACTTCACCATCATCACCACCTGTATATAAATTAATGTTGTTGTTGTAGCAGTGCTTCGCCCCATCCAATAGGTGCGACCGATCACAAATTGTCATCAATGTCCTCTAACGGGAGTCCAAGGAAACTTGCTGTTTCAACAGGGGTGGACCCTAATGAGAGGGTTGTTAAAGGCGTTGGTTCCAAGAGGGGAGCAGAAGACGGGAGCGGGTGCTGATGCTCGGCATTGCATGAGTGGAAGCGGCCGTATGAGCTGGTGACGCCGTGGGGCGTCGCTTGTTGAGCAGCAGAGCTGCTGGAAGGTAGTGAGGGGCGCTGAGGCGTAGACTACGGGGCGCCCTTAGGATTCGATACCTTCCCGGAGCAGGAGAGTATGGCCCAGTCCCGATGCAGGTAACAATCTATATGAGGGGTCGACTGCTAATACGCGTCCAAAAATATCGAAAGAGGTGTCAAACGACGCGTCTTGACATCAGTATTAATAATTCGAAGGCGGAAAATAAAAATTTTAACTCGGTCAAAAAATATTAACGAAAAACCGAAAAATGACCCGCTGTTCCCTCCGAAACCGGGGGTGAGATCCATCGTATTTTTGCGCAGAACACCTATGCCATGAAAAGCTCTCAGTGAAAACTCATCTGCCTCGCAGATGCCGTTCGGGGTCGGCATAAAACAAGTAGGTCCCGTCCCGCCAATTTTTAGGAAAAACTAAAAAGGAGCACGATGCAAAAGATGACCCTCTGCAACTAAAAACGTGAGTCTTCTATAAGATACAGTTTCACTTTTTGTTGTGAAAAACAGAAAAAAATCATTTCAGTTGAAATAATTATTAATTATTAACTTTTCTCTTAAGCTATTATTTATGATAACTTCACACAAAAAAATTTAGTGCAGTGTTAATACTTTTCAGAGCAAAATCAAAACTAAAAAACAAGTAAGAAGGTCTCAGTTCGGGTGAAACCAAACATTACATACCCAGCTGTGCAATTGAAAAGCTGAAGTAGGAGTGGCTTTCAGGCACTTTTGTTCATTTGCAAAGCAAATATAATATCTCTAACGGCTTTTGATTTACGGCTTTTTAAACTTCCAAATTTTCTTCTTCTAAATGTGGGTTTTGCCATGCCCATATACCAATCTTTTTGAGAATTTATGTTTTGCGTCATAAAACAAATCCACCTAGCAAATTTCACTACCTTGTTATTGAATTATCTCATTGTTTCCATTTTTATAAATTTTAAATTTTGAACAAGTGGGCGTGGTTATTGTCCGAGGTTATCGTCCGCGCAAAACACTTATGTTCACAATTTTTTTGTGGGTACGACAACATTACAACAACCAGATGAAGATCGCCAACTTCAACTGCAAATATCTGCGAACTGAGATAACATTTTTATTTTCCGCCTTCGGATTATTATTTTCGAGATTAATACGCATCTTTTGATACCTCTCTCGATATTTTTGGTAGCGTATTAGCAGTCGACCCCTCAACTAGATTTTTACTCCGCTGCAAGGATCTGCTGGGAGGATGACAATTTGTGGGAGGGGCGCAACAGATTAAATGGGATTACACTGAAATGACAGCCGGACAGAACCGGCTGCCTTGGGAAGCGTTTATAAATTAATACAGAGATATTGACGCATATTCACCTGGGGAATTGATTTTAACATGGGTGCAGTCCATTGCCCCAATTACATGCGGAAAATTTGCCTTTTCTTTAAAAGCAGCCTGTGTTTCCAAGCGCTCCTGTTCCGTTTCAGGAAATTTTACAAAATCTGGTCGCAAGGATGCTAGATGGTAGGAAACTAGCGTAATTGCACGTGAGGCACTTGCTTTTGAAACTCCGGAAAGGTCTGCCACAATTTGCTGTAAAGATCCTGAAGCATAGAACCGGAGTGCGATGAAAAACATTTGATGTGGCTCCATTGCGTTGTTGCTGTAAACGAAGAAGTAATTTAGGGCAACATTTATAAAATATGATGTAAACTTACCGTGCTCCAAGATAAATTTTGTCTTTTATTAAAGAAAAAACAAACCAAGCAGCATCTTTGCACATACGAAATCGTTCGCGAAAGTCAACATCGTCATAATGTAGAAAAAAGTCAGGACGCTCTTTAATTTTTCTGTTTCGTCGCAGCACGATTACCTGCAGAGCTTCAAAGTCGCAATCGCTTTCGCCAGAATCTCGAAGATCCATTAAATTTTTTATAAATTTTCCACCGATAATAAAATAAAATAAGCCACTTCAAAGAAATTGCAGATGTAAACAATAGCGGGGTTGCTATATTTGCATAATGAAATAAGTATAAATAGTGCCATTTAATTCGACTCAAATTTTGTACTACAGCAACACTGTTGAAAGTCGAGAATAAGCCAGCTGACATGTAGGCTAATTTGCGACTTAGTTAAGCATTGGTGGTGAAACAGAAAAATTAAAAAATATGACTTAACTAAGTTAAGTCGAGTTGGTGAAACCGGGCCTAAGTCTCTGCTTTACTGAATAAATTATTGTCTTTTATACTAATTTACTTAACCTATACATTCACAAATATCTTAATACTAATAACTAAAAATAAGTACATAGGAAATGGGTTATGCATACATGTACGTTTGTATACAGTCTTTGTATACATGTAGTTTTGTATGCATAACTCCATACATGTAGTTTTGTACAATTTGCAGCGTCAGCAGATCAGTTTGGTATTTTCCCACAATTAGTTGAATGTTTGTATGTATATTACAATGGGTTGTGTGTTTATATGTATAATTTATTAACTGTGATATGTGTCTCATATTCGGCATTCCGTGCCGTCTGGGTTAGTTCAATAATTGTAATATGATTATTACTAAAATATATTTGAATTTGTTATGCGTAAAGCCGCAAGTATGTTACAGTAGGTGTGGCATATAATGATACAATACAGTGTGTGACGTATAATGCTACAGTTCGTTTCAGTAAGATTGCATCGGAATTCTTGCAGCATTCTAACAAGTGTAGACATGTTCAAAGTTTGTACATAAGACACAAACCAAAAGTTGGTGTACATATGTTTTGTTGTGTTTGCTTAAGAGCGTAGGAATGGATGAGCGTCGGTAAAGCATCGTCGATAAAGCTGCATCAACGGAAAGTATTTGAATTGCATACGATATTGTCGTGTTTTTGCGTGTTGTAGAGCGGTGCTACAAATCATAAGTTGCAAGCAAAGAAACAACTAAAATCCGTTTGTGTTCAAATTGCATGTTATAATTGTTGTTGTGTTGCCTGTCGCGAGTACGAATGGACGATCGCTTGGCGCTACATAAAAAGTAAGACAGAGCAAGTGAATTTTGCTGGTTGATTTCAAATTGCGTGTTGTAGTTGTTGCCCAAAATTTGTTGCCTATCACGCGTACGAATGGTCGAGCGGTTTGCGGGAGAAAAAGGCCAAAGCAAGAGAACAGAAAGTAATGTAAATTATATGCATACGATTTTTTTTACTCTGCGGTCTCCGTGTAGATCGTGCGAGTAACGAGTATACCGGAAGAAAACAAAACAAAACGCGCATCAGCTAAACTGTCAATTTAGTTCGTTTAAAGAATACGACAAAGTTCGTGAATATTATTGCTGTAATAATTTTTTCAAAGTGTCGATCTCGCGTACACAACCACTCGTGTGTATGAAATTATAAGTAGACAAAAAGAGACAACGTGTCGTAAAACTGAAACGAAAGGACTTTTGAAGCAAAACTAATTAGAATACTCGTTTCAACAAGAAGTAAAAAAATAGCAAAATTAAAATAAAAGTGTCAGCGTTGAAAGTAGATGAGCTGAGAGAACAGCTGCGTGATAATGATCTTTCAACTACGGGTACAAAAGCTGAACTAGTGTTACGATTGTGTGAGACCTTAGGAAGTGATGAAATCCAAATCGAGAATCCTGAATCAAATTTACAAACGCAAGTAAATGATTTAAAAGCAATGATGGAAACTATTACGATGCCGAAAATACAAAGTTTGATTCCAAATCAACTGACAAATGCACAAGTAGTGAGTGGTAGTGGCTCTATTGTAAATAAAGTGCGTATATTTACCTCGCCCCAAAATTCAATAAGACCGTACAAACCGAACTATCATACGTATGTTACTTCCATCAACTGAAAACGGTAAAAACTGAGATGAACAAATTCAAAGTATACAGTGGGCTGTTAACACGATGAAGAATAAAACAACACAACGAGCACCCAAAGAACTTTTATTCAGTTATAAGCCTAGAGATATTTTACAAAATAAATTGATATTAGCATTATATGAAGATGCAAATATCAACAACGACGATATGAAAGAAATAAAAACATCTGCCGTGCATCGAATAAATCAGCAAAGAGAGAAAGCAAAAACTAAATTCAACGAAAGACATCGTAAACCAACACAGTACAACGTCGGCGATCTTGTTCTCGCCGAAAATGAACAGGCGAGCACTGGTGGTTGTCGCAAATTGGAACAACTGTTCAAAGGGCCGTTCTTGATAGAGGTTATCGGTAAGGACCGGTATCTCATTGAAGACATACCTGGATCGAAACGTAAGCAACGACATTATACTTCAAATTTTGCATCAGATAAGTTGAAGCCATGGTGTAGTTTACCAAATTTTGATGGTTTTGACGAAGACGATAGAGCCGAGGGCGACTCCAGTAATCAGGATTGGCCGAATGTATGGTCAGCGACAAAAGAGCAGTTTAGATTTGAACACGCGCCATGAACAACGTCGGTTCGGCAACGGACAGAAAAATCATTCTAATACTCATTTCACTTTTCATTAAATTGATTCATTTAATCCATTTCACATAAACACATATTTTCATATATAGCATTTTCAGGTCAAATGAAACTTTTTTCAAGTCAAATGAAACTTTTTTCATTTCATATGAACCTTTTTTCATTTTAAATGAAACTTTTTTCCTTTTAAATGAAACTTTTTTCAAGTCAAATGAAAGCATACTACTAAGGTAATTGTCAAGATATATTTATATCGTACTTTATAACGCTAAGTATTTATCAAATTTTTCTTTAAGACAACTATTTCTAATTAGCCACGTTGAAGGCAAAATTTTTGCTTAAATTTTCTTTGTGAATTTAAGCTGCAGCCAAGGGCGGCTTAGTTTAGCCTTGCCTTTTGATCGTTTCAATTTTTAATAGATAAAGTAGCAGGGTTATACACTGGGCAACTTATATACTACAGTTTAACCACCCACTTAAAATAAACACCTATATTTTTTACTTGTGGCGTTGGCGGCCACCGTGGTGTGATGGTAGCGTGCTCCGCCTATCACACCGTATGCCCTGGGTTCAACTCCCGGGCAAAGCAACATCAAAATTTTAGAAATAAGATTTTTCAATTAGAAGAAAATGTTTCTAAGCGGGGTCGCCCCTCGGCAGTGTTTGGCAAGCACTCCGGGTGTATTTCTGCCATGAAAAGCTCTCAGTGAAAACTCATCTGCCCTGCAGATGCCGTTCGGAGTCGGCATAAAACATGTAGGTCCCGTCCGGCCGATTTGTAGGGAAAATCAAGAGGAGCACGACGAAAATTGGAAGAGAAGCTCGGCCTTAGATCTCTTCGGAGGTTATCGCGCCTTACATTTATTTTTATTTTTTTAACTGACTAACTAACAAAGTAATGTTTATAAATTATTTTATATAAACTGCTGCGTCCTGAATGCATATGGTTTTAAAATTTTTCAAATGCAACGTGTCAGTTATTCAATTCGAGTGAAATTTTGCACGGCTTATTTTTAGACCATTAATCAATACTAGTATCGCCCGTGGTCGAAATTCGACCAACTTGTATTTTTTTCAACTCTATGCATGCAGTGTTGGGGGTAGTGCAATAATTCGTTAATAATTGAGCAGTGGGTGGAAATATACAAACTGGTCTAACTTACTTAAAGTTCTCATTAAAATTTTGAATTTGACCTAAAACGTTATAATTTTTGATTGCATTTCCTTAAAATTTCTACTATTCAAATGTAATAATTACGTTTTGGTATGGAACTCCTTAAACAAAAATATAAGAAATATGTAAAATCAAAAGAAATTGACATAGAATTATGGTGAAATTACTTGAAATTGAATTGAAAATTTGCTTTTTCCAAACCACCCAGGAGGTGCGCCGTTGGCGCACTACCGAAGTTAGTTTTGGGTGCTCGGTTCCCCAGTAGCCCTATATCACCCATATAAACTACATATACATATATCGCCCATTTACTTCAATAGTGTCATAATTAAAAAAACACGAATTTTTAGTTAAAAACGAAGAAATGTGCTAAAGGAATTTAGCGTATTTCACACCACCCGTTAGGTATGCAATTGGCGCTTTGCCGAGGTTATTGTTATATAAATACATATGTAATATGTAAGGGTGACACAAAACGAAAATTTCGAAAGGAATAGAGGATACTTTCATAAAAAATAAAATAAAAATATAAAAAAATTATGTAATGGAAAAGAAGGCAAAGTTTACTAAACAAATTAAAAAAAATAATAAAAAATAAATAAAGTACTTAAAGTACAAAAAAATTAAGTGAAATGAATAAGCAGTTCCATATCAAAACGTAATAAGTGCACATAGATTTTTTCCGCGTTTTAATATTATCATTGTGGGAATATGAAGATTCTACTGTTCGGATATTTAATGTGAGAATTCCAATGTTGAAGATAATAATATTGAGATAACCAGTAGAAAAAGGAAAGAGTAAGAAGCAATTACAGAAGCTCTTCTCCGGAGTCTAGAGGGCCTTACCATCTCGACGAATTCCTTAATTATTTTTTATATGAAACGGGCCAAATTGCAAGGCCTTGCCTTTCCGCTTCAGAAGAAATGGCTTTTAGAAGCAGTTCGTCTCAAGCACTCCATACACGTCTCGTTCTAAGGCATTACCGCCTCGCTTCCTGAGGAATGGATTATACAAGGACTTCGTCTCAAGCACTCCATATACGCCTCGTTCTAAGGCATTACCGTTTCGCTTCCTGAGGAATGGCTTTTAAAAGTAGTTCGTCTCAAGCACTCAATATAGGCCTCGTTGTAAGGCATTACCGTTTCGCTTCCGAAGGATAAATTTATAAATGAAATATTTAAATATTTAGAGTGCCTACGTACGTATGTACACATGTTCAACAGGAAAAAAACTAAATATTAATTCAGCGTAAATTTAATGTTATACATATGTATGAACCAGGCATGCTTAACCAACGAAACGATATCATTTCGTTACGATAATCAACGTTAATAAACGAAACGAAGTCATTTCGTTTCGTTTATTAACGTTAAGATCGTCAAATTAACGAAATGATTTCGTTTCGTTTTCTGCCATATCAAAACGAAATCAAATCGTTTATGTTGATTATTAATTTCAAACTATGCTGGCAAAGCTGATTGATGGCGGAGTCATTAAAGGTGAAAGCATTATCCAAGCTGATTGCAACTTTTCTCATGAATTTTGACAGTACGAACATTTCTCAGAGTATTTTTGACATTACCACCAACGAATTACACAAACAAATTACATAGAGTTTGTGTGTGTATGTGCGCTCGTTGTTGCCACCTTACGGCTTCACCATGGCTATAGCATTGCCAGCACAATTCAAACATAAAGTATCACATTTTCGTTAACGTTTTTAACGTTAACGAAAGCTTTTCGTTTCGGTTAAAAACGAGATACAATTTATCTTGATAATTTCTTTATCGATAATATTTCGAAGTGTTTCAACGGAAACGGTGGAAATTTTTTGATAAACGATTAGCTTAACGTTAAGGTGCATCCCTGGTATGAACATATATGTTATTCCATTCGCAAAAAAACGTAAAAATTAATATTATTAATTTAGTTAAATAAATAAATATGTATTTGTACATACAGAAGAACATAGGAATAAGACTGCATTCAAGTATTTTCTTAACATTTTTACCAATTAGTGTATGTTATTTGATATATTAAAAAACGTCGAAATAAACATTAATTGAGCTCAAAACGAAATGTAATACATACATATACATATGTATTTGTTGTTTAAAAAACTATTTTTGCTTTCTTGCTAGACATGTTGCCTTGTGTACTCTGTTCTTGGCATTTTGTAACCCTTTTTTGGTTTCGAAAATTAAGTTTTCTTTTGTTACGACTTTTTCGGCAACAGCTTCTGCAATTGAAAAGAAAAGACAAATAAAGAGTTTGATTGAATATTAGTTTTATTACAACTTACTATGTAAAATATCGTTTATGTTAATATATTGTTTGAACGTTTGTCTCGCTTGTACTCCGTCATAATTGAAATTAAGAAAAATGTTCTTTCCTAATAAATGGTGGAAGTTTTTTGCGATACCTCCCCTTTCAATAATTTTTTTGATGGCATTAAGCTAAAAGCAGAAGAAAGGGTGTTCGGTTATATTAAGCATATGTAGAGAAAGCATTAGGATATGGGGGCTTAGAGTTGAAACTTGCTAACTCAAACAGTCGAATTTGTAGAAGATCGAAACAAAACGAATAAAGTTTATTATATTCAGACAATTCATATTTAGCAGGTCCACACTTTAAATAGGCAAAACACAAAGATATCTCACTGAATTTACAATCAGTATATAACGTACCAAAGCCTGTTCATCTAAGTTTGGTATATCATTTTCAAATCGCTGCAACTCATCGATATTTTTAATAGGAAACATTTGAAGTATATCTGCATTTTGCTTCTTCTCAGATGACATGTAGCGTACAAATACATTGATAGAGGCTAATTCCTTTATAACCATTTCATCTCCATTGGAAAGCCTTCTTTTAAAGTTTTAAAGGTGTTACTCTGTTGAGTTACTAAATCTTTTAACACCTTCAATTCTAATTCAATATCTAGAAGATATCAATAAGTAATATGCCGATGGAAAGCCATAGAAAGTAGAAAGCTTATACATACTATTAATTTGTTCATATGATTTAGAACTACACAATGTGGTTGGTGTTCATCCGCCGGAGGACTTTTTTATTTTCTGTCATTCTTTCTTTGCTGTCAATTAAAGTTTCTGTTACAATTAATAATTTTTAAACCTATAACTATGCAGTAGAGGAACAAGAACGTAAGTATTTTCGATGGGTAAACACTAGGGCGGGTCGATTTAAAATTCGCTCATTGCTCTGTGAAAATCGTATTCTAGGGATCAAAATAAGAAACTTTGCCGAAGGAACCATACCTCTAAAACGAATTCTGGTCGAACTTTTGGGTAGGGGCAATTTCTATTCTACCTGCTGTGTCTTGTGGTGGCTTAAAAAACAACAGAAGCAATTTTACGATCTGCAATTGTGTCACAGTGATACCTTCATTTTTATTAAAATAAAAAACCCACACAACTATGTTTACGACATGCAAATGCATCACAGTGATGCCTTGGTTTTAAAAGGGGGTTGTAAAAACGCTAATTTCTAATAATTTTTTTTAATTTCTTTTCTATTACTAAGTTAAATTCATTTTTTCATTTACATATGTTCTGACTAAATAAATTTCTAAAGAGAAAAATAAACTCCAAAAAGAAAAACATAGGCATTTCAAAAGTGGGATTTTTCATAATTTGCCCCTACGACCCAAAGGGGGGGGGGGGGGGCATCAGAATTCGTTTTAGAGGTATGGTTCCTTCGGCAAAGTTTCTTATTTTGATCCCTAAAATATGATTTTCACAGAGCAATGGGCGATTTTTTTTGCCTCCCCACAATTCGCCCCGGCCTAGTAAACACTCTTAAACTTAGGTCTTAAACCTTTTACAAGCCTTTCAGGTTCCTCTGAGAAGCCTGTCACTTTAATCACGGCGAACGGGCTTATACGACAAAAGTTATCTGGATAACTGATACTTATCATCCAGTCACTAGTTTGATAACTTAAAATCTTTCCATGTAAACAATATTTGCTGTGTACTTAACCGAATATCTGCGTCGTAAAATCTGTTATGAACTTGCTACAAACTTTTAGATGGATTTCTAATTTTTCGTTTTAAAATTTGCATACAATTTTCGCTATTTAATTCGATTTTCTTAAGTTTTTCTCTTAGTTTGTTTTTTTCTTTCACAATTTTTCGCTTTATGTTACTTATACTTGTTCCTCTTTTATGCATTTTTAATTATATTAATATTTCATCACCACACAAATTAATACGCGTCTTTTCGTCTCAAAAATTTTACTTGAAATGATAAATATCAGCAATTAATGCGTCACTTTTTAGTTTATGCTGTTATACATAACTGTAACTTGCATAGTTCAGACAAACCAAGCATTTGTCGGCTTTTTTGTTCGACACCATATCAACTCGCTTCTCAAGAAGGATCACTATGGAGCGCTGCGGTAACGTGCATTGCTCTCGCTTGGGAGCTGTTCTGTAATGCCTTCTTAGGGGAAGCGTTTGACAACTTTTCTACTGGGATATTTTCTGATATTTTATTTTATTTTTAAAACCAACTAGTCTAACCTACTTAAAGTTTCCATTAAAAATTTGGGTTTGACCTAAGACGTATACTTTGATTGCATTTTCTTAAATTTTCTACTTTTCAAATGTAATAATTACGTTTTGGTATGGAACTCCTTAAACAAAAATATAAAAATTATGTAAAATCAAATGAAATTGACATTGAATTATGGTGAAACGCCTTGAAATTTAATTGAAAATTTGCTTTTTCCACACCACCCGGGAGGTACGCAGTTGGCGCGTTACCGAAGTTAGTTTTGGGTGCTCGGTTCCCCAGTAGGCGTATATCACCCATATAAACTATATATACATTTTATATATATAGGGCAAAACTTTAAAAATATTCCAGATAAAATAAGGTGTAACAGATAACTCACAAATTATAAAGTATCTAAATAGAGTAGATACAAGTAAAAAATATAGGTGCTTATTTTCAGTGGGTGGTTAAACTGTAGTATATAAGTTGCCTAGCGTATAACCCTGCTACTTTATCTATTAAAAAATTGAAACGATCAAAACGCAAGGTTAAACTAAGCCGACCTTAACTGCAGCTTAAATTCACAAAGAAAATTTAAGCAAAAGTTTTGCCTTCAATGTGGCTAATTAGAAATAGTTGTCTTAAAGAAAAATTTGATAAATAGCGTTATAAAGTACGATATAAATATATCTTGACAATTACCTTAGTAGTATGGTTTCATTTGACTTGAAAAACGTTTCATTTGAAATGAACAAAGTTTCATTTAAAATGAAAAAAGTTTCTTTAAAATGAAAAAAGTTTCATTTAAAATGAAAAACGATTCATTTGAAATGAAAAAAGTTTCATTTAAAATGAAAAAAGTTTCATTTAAAGTGAAAAAAGTTTCATTTGATCTGAAAATGCTATAACTTACAAATTATAAAATAACTTAATATAAATAAACTAGCAGACCCGGCAGGTATTGTTCTGCCCTAAATTTGGTCTACCTGCATACATTTTAATAAGCTTTTTCCGTCTAACTCTGCCCTCGCCCCTCTACACTTTCTCCTAATCTTTGTATTCACTCCTCTCCGTATTTTTCGCTTCATCTATCTCCATCTTCATCTCATTCTATTTCTTTCTCAGTCTCCTTCTCTCTTTTCTCTTCTCTCAAGTTTTTCTCATTCTTCTTCATATTCAGAGGGTGGTATGTATTTTGCTCTAGTCTCATTCCGAGTCTCAGTCCCAGTCACACTCCGAGTCTCAGTCCCAGTCCTAGTCTTATCCCAGTCCCAATCCGTCTCTGGTCTACTTCCAGCAAAAAAGCATCGTAAATACTAATATAGGCGAATTTATATACCAAATTTCAGGCAAATCTAATAGCACGTATGTAAATAGGTATGTGGGTATCATTAATTCATGTCTTTATTTCAGCTTCGCATGCATATTTATCAGTTTTGCCAGGTTGATGCGACTAGATCGAATATCACAATGAAAATTACTTTAAAGCTCTCAGCAAAAGCTTTCATTTGATATCAATAATACACACGCATTCTATAGGTATCTGGGTCCATGTTTTGGGCTATATCTCGAGACCCTAGTCACCCAGCGGTGTAAAACTTACTCTGTACCAAAGCACACATCAACAGCTTCAATTTGATACCCATAATGAAAAACACATTCTAGGTGTATCCGGGTCCATGTTTTGGCCTATATATCGATACCCTAGTCACCCAGCGGTGTAAAACTTACTCTGTACTAAAGCACACATCAACAGCTTCAATTTGATACCCATAATGTAAAAACACATTCTAGGTGTTTCCGGGTCCATGTTTTAGCCTATATCTCGAGACCCTAGTCACCCAGCGGTGTAAAACTTACTCTGTACTAAAGCATACAGAAACAGCTTCAATTTGATACCCATAATGTAAAAACACATTCTAGGGTTATCCGAGTCCATGTTTTGGCCTATATCTCGATACCCTAGTCACCCAGCGGTGTAAAACTTTCTCTATACTAAAGCACACAACAACAGTTTCAATTTGATACCGATCATGTAAAAACACATTCTAGGTGTATCTGGGCCCACGTTTTGGCCTATATCTCGAGACCCTAGTCACCAATAGGTATGAAAACTACCCTGTACTAAAGCACTAATCAACAGCTTCAATTTGATACCCATAATGTGAAAACACTATCTAGGCGTTCACGGGCCCACGTTTTGGCCTATATTTCGAGACTAGAGGTTTACGCCGGTCATGTAATCCGCGGCGGCGGCGTGGCCGGTGCGCCGACAAAGTGATCGGTGTAAACCTCTTAATTTAATGGCTGGACTTCAGAGCAGGCATGCTTAACCAACGAACCGATATCATTTCGTTACGACAATTAACGTTAATAAACGAAACAAAGTCATTTCGTTTCGTTTATTAACGTTAAGAACTTCAAATGATTTTGTTCCGTTTTCTGCTATATCAAAACGAAATCAAATCGTTTATGTTGATTGTTAATTTCAAACTATGCTGGCAAAGCTGATTGATGGCGGAGTCATTAAAGGTGAAAGCATTAGCCAAGCTGATTGCAACTTTTCTCATGAATTTTGACAGTACGAACATTTCTCAGAGTATTTTTGACATTACCATCAACGAATTACACAAAAAAATTACATGGAGTTTGTGTGTATGTTCGCTTGCTTCACCATGGCTATAGCATTGCCAGCACAATTCAAGCATAAAGTATTACGTTTTTGTTAACGTTTTTAACGTTAACGAAAGCTTTTCGTTTCGGTTAAAAACGAGTTACAATTTATCTTGATAATTTCTTTATCGATAATATTTCGAAGTGTTTCAACGGAAACGGTGGAAATTTTTTGATAAACGATTAGCTTAACGTTAAGGTGCATCCCTGCTTCAGAGTATCATGAGTATCTGGGAGGCTTGTAAAGCGAAAATTAAACAAAAAAATATTTGGAAATGGTTTGTTTATATGTATTTAAGGAACTCGACGTTTCGGCCAATGTTGCCTCAAAATCTCGCGTATCGTTCAGAAAATTTCGGGAGTAGCTCCTTGCGGAGAGAAGGAGAAATACTTAAAATGGTCACACTTTTGTAGCGTAGTTTCACCGAAGGAGATGTTCTGGGCTAACTCTAATACCCATCGTCGGCACGATTTCTTTAAATCATTTGTGGCTACATGCTGGTCACGCAGAAAAGCGACTTACGGTTACTATCAATTATCTGCTAATAGTCATAACTCTCGTGGCACAGTTTTAACGATTACCATCAGTGCTGGCTTATTCTTGATCCCGCCAAAGGGCGCCTTCAGTTTTTTCGGCTGTTTCTAGGAGCTACAATTCCCGACGTGCGAACAGTAGCAATCCCGACCACCACCAGTCGCTACCACGCATCCTGGCCCTTATACCATATGCCAGCACAGAAGCCATAGGACTGCGACTTCGAACTCATACCTGTAACTCCGCAGACTTTCTGACGGATGCTTTGTTCGCGCTATGCTTCCGAACTACACCAAAAATACAACTTGAAACGTTAGGGAGTAATTATTCGGCCAAGGATGCCGCTCTCGAAATCATAAGCCGTCTAAGTGGATGTCATTGCGTAACTCATTTGTGAAAATCGTATAATCCTTGGCACATCTACATAATTTAAACTTTACAAGGATGGTGGAAAAAAATTTTAAAATGTAAACCAAAATTTGCAGACTATTGAGTTCGATACATTGACTTCAATAGTCTTCGTTTCTGGCCTTATGACATAACAGCTAATTATGGATGACCGCCTTCAGGTTTTAGACTGGTTCGACTATCCCCTACGTTGGGCTAGTAGAACAGCCGGTCATTTGTTCGACTGTCTTGGGAAAGCTTTTGCTTCACAACTTTGAGTTTTGTTGCGAAGGACAAAGACTAACCTGGTTAAAAAATGTGCCTACATATTCACATTTGTAACATGAGCCGTAACGTATTGGTCATATTTAAACACGGTTGATAGGCTATATCCAATGTGATTCACTACAAGGGACTAGCTGGGGATAGCGCCGCCAACTTTACGAAATGTCAAACCGGGAGACTTGGGTGTTGAATGATGAAGTGTGAAAATCAAAATTAAGATTTCAAACGCTATTTTATAGTTCAGCAAATAAAGTGATTTTTTAAACCCCTCTCATACGTGTTGAAGATATATGCAACTAAAGTGTGATGATAATCATTTCAAAGGAGAATTTAAACCACTGGAGCCTACTAAAGGATTTTGCATCACTGATTTCGCTTATTCTTTCAGCCAATCGGGATATAAAACTCGACAATTTGAAAATATGTTCCACTTGGGCATTTTATTTAAATACATTGTTCTTTATTAATTTTTTGAAAAAATTATGCGAAGTCAGCAGTTAAATTTATTATATAACTAGCAGACCCGGCAGACGTTGTTCTGCCCTAAATTTGGTCTATCTGCATACATTTTAATAAGCTTTTTCCGTCTAACTCTGCCCTCGACCCTCTACACTTTTTCCTAATCTTTGTACTCACTCCTCCCTCCGCATTTTTCGCTTCATCTATCTCCATCTTCGTCTCATTTTATCTCTTTCTCAGCCTCCTTCTCTCTTTTCTCTTCTCTCAAGTACTTCCCATTCTTCTTCATCCCTTATTGCCAGTCCCAGAGTGTGGTATGTATTTTGTTCCAGTCCCATTCCGAGTCAGTCCCAGTCCCACTCCTAGTCTCAGTCTCAGACCCAGTCCTAGTCCTAATCCCAGTCCCAGTCCGTCTCTGGTCTACTTCCCGGAAAACAGCATCGTAAATACTAATACCAAATTTCAGGTAAATCGAATAGGACGTATATAAATAGGTATGTGGGTATTATTAATTCATGTCTTTATTTCGGCTTCGCATGCATATTTTTCACTTTTGCCAGGTTGATGCGACTAAATCGAATATCACAATGAAAATTACTTTAAAGCTCTTAGCAACAGCTTCCATTTGATATCCATAATACACACACATTCTAGGGGTATCCGGGTCCACGTATTGGCCTATATCTCGAGACCATGGTCACACAGCGGTACAAAAATTAATCTGTACTAAAGCACACATCAACAGCTTCAATTTGATATCCATAATACATACACATTCTAGGGGTATCCGGGTCCACGTATTGGCCTATATCTCGACCCTAGTCACCCAGGGGTATGAAAATTACCCTCTACTAAAGCACTCATCAACAGCCTTCATTTGTTATCCATATTCTATAAACACATTCTAAGGGTACCCGGGTCCACGTTTTGGCCTATATTTCGATACCCTAGTCACCCAGAGGTATGGAAATTACCCTCTACTAAAGCACTCATCAACAGATTTCATTTGATATCCATATTCTATAAACATCCCGGGGGACCCGGGTCCACGTTTTGGCCTATATCTCGAGAACCTGTGCGTCGATCCTGAATTTTCTTTGCTATAAACCTCACGGAGCCCGATACCTTTCCAACGAATGCAAAAGCGTGGAAATCGATTCGTGCGTTCTGGAGATATAGCGTCAGGAAGGAAAACCCGACTTATTTTTATATTATAGATTAAAAACTTAACACAACAACAAATATATACATATGTAACATTATTGGCCTATTTTCGTCACCATGCTTATCAATTTATTTGTTTAAAAATTATTTGTCTAGCGATTTTTGCTTTTGTAATTAGCAAAAAATATAACCACATAAGCAAATAACCTGATAATCACGCTTACGTGAATATACCAAATGTAATTAAATACAATTTTTAAGTGCATATATACACCTATCACCATACGCCATGCCATATATTACTGCAATATGAAAAATTAAAATTATGGATTTTGAAAATATACGTAGTTTCAATTCATCTTTTGCGATGGTTAGTTCTGAGGCGGAAATCGCAGAGAATGTTACTCAAGGTGCTTAATATTTTAAAATTCACAATACCTTTTATCATTATCACATGCCCTTTAACGTATGAGCAAAATGCTAAGTCGAATCCCTGCTATGCTCAGTTATATTTCTATGATTTTGATACCGCAAACACTTTTAGACTGAGAGAACCATCGAATGCATTATGCGATAGAAGCTCGATAACAGAAATATCCGCCCAATTGAATTAAGTTAACCCTTTTATTCAGTCTTTCATTTCCAAGAAAGAACACTGTAGTAGACACGAAAATATATACAAGGAAATGTGTTTACTCATTACGGTTAATCGTGAGATGCCGAATATAGAGATGGGTAGATTTAATGATACCCTTGCAACAGATGTTGCCGTGATATTTTAGCGATAGAAGGATGGTATCATTTTATAAAAGGAGTGGTACGGTAAAGTTTATTTCTGTTTTAAATTCATCTTTGGATCCGTTGGCCTATCCACTACTATTTCCCAATGGAAACGCGGGATGGCATCCTGATATACTGCATAACAGACGAAGTCATTCGACTTGCGATCAGAGACGAATTCAGTCTTTTACGTCATTCCAAAAAGCTTTGATAAAAGCCGTGATAATGGTGTTAGTGTTGATATTCGTGGTGCGTCTCTTGATAACCGTTATGTTCTACCATATAATCCATATTTGCTTGCCAAATTTAATTGCCACATTAATGTGGAGGTTTGCTCGACGGTTAAAAGTGTAAAATACATTTATAAATATGTATATAAAGGATATGACAGTGCAACTGTCAGGTTAGCTACTGAACACGTTAATGCTGGGGAAGTAGACAATTGTGACAAGATTCAAAACTTTTTGAATGGACGTTACGTTGGTTCCACTGAAGCGGCTTGGAGAATTTTCCAATTCCCTATGCACTCTCAGTCCCGTGCAGTAACGCGACTTGACGCTCACTTACCGCAAAGACAAAACGTTGTGTTTACTAATGGTTAGGCACAACGAGCCCTTCAGAATTTGAGAAAACCCGGGTTGTTGGCATTTATTCATTTGAATATTGAAGATCCTTCGGCAAATTCATATAAATATATAGAAATTCCATTGCATTATACTTGGGAAGATAAAACCAAGAACTGAAAAAAAGACAGCGAGGCGGTGATAAAACTATTATTCGCATGTATGTACTGTCGCCGAAGGATATTGAACTATTCCATTTACGTTCGTTCATTTTACATGTAAGCAATTCAAATCTATGAATTTAAATTCGCGTTAGCAGTTTGGATTTATAAGTTCGGGGAAAACAATATTTTTGGTGAATACCCTTTCATCGCCAGCTAAGTGACCTTGATTATTATGTCCGCTTACATAAAACTTTAGACTGTCAAAGGACTTGACTCTACTTGCAGCTACGTATAATTGCCCATGTGTAAATACAGGTCGCCTCAACAAAATTCCAACTTTTTCAAACGTTTGACCTTGCGACTTATTTATGGTCATTGCGAAAGATGGTGTGACTGGAAACTGGGTCCGTTGAAAATTAAAGGGTAATATGGTTCCAGAATAAGTTAATTTGATGCGCGCAATAAGAATTCGTTTGCTTTTGAATATCTATATCTCGAGACCCTAGTCACCCAGCGGCACACAACTTACTCTGTAGCAAAACGCACATCAACAGATTCAATTTGATATCCATAATGTAAAAACACATCCTAGTCTTACCCTGATCCACGTTTTGGCCTATATCTCGAGACCCTAGTCACCAATAGGTATAAAACTACCCTGACCTAAAGCACTCATCAACATCTTCAATTTGATACCCATAATGTAAAAACACTATCTAGGCTTGCACGGGCCTAAATTTTGGCCTATCTCTCGAGACCCTAGTCACCCAGGGTATGAAAATTACCCTCTATTAAAGCACTCATCAGCAGCTTCGATTTGATACCCATAATGTAAAAAACTATCTAGGCGTGGAAGGGGCCCACGTTTTCGCCTATGTCTCGAGACCCTAGTCACCCAGGGGTATGAAAATTACGCTCTCCTAAAGCACTCATCAACAGCTTCAATTTGATATCCATAATGTAAAAACACATCCTAGGGTTACCCTGATCCACGTTTTGGCCTATATCTCGAGACCCTAGTCACCAATAGGTATGAAAACTACCCTGTACTAAAGCACTCATCAACATCTTCAATTTGATACCCATAATGTAAAAACACGGACCCACGTTTTGCCTATATCTCGAGAACCTAGTCACCCAGGGGTATGAAAATTATACTAAAGCTAAACTAAAACTAAAATACTAAAGTACTCATCAACAGCTTTAATTTGATACCCATAATGTAAAAACACTATCTAGGCGTTCACGGGCAATAAATGGTCTAGACAGTCTTAAAAGAGTAGAAAATACAGTAAGGCGCTGAACGCCGCTGTCGCCGCCGCCGCGCCGATATTTTTGACACTCGGTGGCGGCGTGCGAAAAACGTCGAGAATCGGCGGCGGCGTATATCTCTAATCGAGACCATAGTCACCCAGGGGTATGAAAATTACCCTCTACTAAAGCACTCATCAACAGCTTTCATTTGTTATCCATATTCTATAAACACATTCTAGGGGTACCCGGTTCCACGTTTTGGCCTATATCTCGAGACCCTAGTCACCCAGGGGTATGAAAATTACCCTCTACTAAAGCACTCATCAACAGCCTTCATTTGTTATCCATATTCTATAAACACATTCTAAGGGTACCCGGGTCCACGTTTTGGCCTATATTTCGATACCCTAGTCACCCAGAGGTATGGAAATTACCCTCTACTAAAGCACTCATCAACAGATTTCATTTGATATCCATATTCTATAAACATCCCGGGGGACCCGGGTCTACGTTTTGGCCTATATCTCGAGACCCTGTGCGTCGATACTGAATTTTCTTTGCTATAAACCTCACGGAGCCCGATACCTTTCCAACGAATGCAAAAGCGTGGAAATCAATTCGTGCGTTCTGGAGATATAGCGTCAGGAAGGAAAACCCGACTTATTTTTATATTATAGATTAAAAACTTAACACAACAACAAATATATACATATGTAACATTATTGGTCTATTTTCGTCACCATGCTTATCAATTTATTTGTTTAAAAATTATTTGTCTAGCGATTTTTGCTTTTGTAATTAGCAAAAAATATAACCACATAAGCAAATAACCTGATAATCACGCTTACGTGAATATACCAAATGTAATTAAATACAATTTTTAAGTGCATATATACACCTATCACCATACGCCATGCCATATATTACTGCAATATGAAAAATTAAAATTATGGATTTTGAAAATATACGTAGTTTCAATTCATCTTTTGCGATGGTTAGTTCTGAGGCGGAAATCGCAGAGAATGTTACTCAAGGTGCTTAATATTTTAAAATTCACAATACCTTTTATCATTATCACATGCCCTTTAACGTATGAGCAAAATGCTAAGTCGAATCCCTGCTATGCTCAGTTATATTTCTATGATTTTGATACCGCAAACACTTTTAGACTGAGAGAACCATCGAATGCATTATGCGATAGAAGCTCGATAACAGAAATATCCGCCCAATTGAATTAAGTTAACCCTTTTATTCAGTCTTTCATTTCCAAGAAAGAACACTGTAGTAGACACGAAAATATATACAAGGAAATGTGTTTACTCATTACGGTTAATCGTGAGATGCCGAATATAGAGATGGGTAGATTTAATGATACCCTTGCAACAGATGTTGCCGTGATATTTTAGCGATAGAAGGATGGTATCATTTTATAAAAGGAGTGGTACGGTAAAGTTTATTTCTGTTTTAAATTCATCTTTGGATCCGTTGGCCTATCCACTACTATTTCCCAATGGAAACGCGGGATGGCATCCTGATATACTGCATAACAGACGAAGTCATTCGACTTGCGATCAGAGACGAATTCAGTCTTTTACGTCATTCCAAAAAGCTTTGATAAAAGCCGTGATAATGGTGTTAGTGTTGATATTCGTGGTGCGTCTCTTGATAACCGTTATGTTCTACCATATAATCCATATTTGCTTGCCAAATTTAATTGCCACATTAATGTGGAGGTTTGCTCGACGGTTAAAAGTGTAAAATACGTTTATAAATATGTATATAAAGGATATGACAGTGCAACTGTCAGGTTAGCTACTGAACACGTTAATGCTGGGGAAGTAGACAATTGTGACGAGATTCAAAACTTTTTGAATGGACGTTACGTTGGTTCCACTGAAGCGGCTTGGCGAATTTTCCAATTCCCTATGCACTCTCAGTCCCGTGCAGTAACGCGACTTGACGCTCACTTACCGCAAAGACAAAACGTTGTGTTTACTAATGGTTAGGCACAACGAGCCCTTCAGAATTTGAGAAAACCCGTGTTGTTGGCATTTATTCATTTGAATATTGAAGATCCTTCGGCAAATTCATATAAATATATAGAAATTCCATTGCATTATACTTGGGAAGATAAAACCAAGAACTGAAAAAAAGACAGCGAGGCGGTGATAAAACTATTATTCGCATGTATGTACTGTCGCCGAAGGATATTGAACTATTCCATTTACGTTCGCTCCTTTTACATGTAAGCAATTCAAATCTATGAATTTAAATTCGCGTTAGCAGTTTGGATTTATAAGTTCGGGGAAAACAATATTTTTGGTGAATACCCTTTCATCGCCAGCTAAGTGACCTTGATTATTATGTCCGCTTACATAAAACTTTAGACTGTCAAAGGACTTGACTCTACTTGCAGCTACGTATAATTGCCCATGTGTAAATACAGGTCGCCTCAACAAAATTCCAACTTTTTCAAACGTTTGACCTTGCGACTTATTTATGGTCATTGCGAAAGATGGTGTGACTGGAAACTGGGTCCGTTGAAAATTAAAGGGTAATGTGGTTCCAGAATAAGTTAATTTGATGCGCGCAATAAGAATTCGTTTGCTTTTGAATATCTATATCTCGAGACCCTAGTCACCCAGCGGCACAAAACTTACTCTGTAGTAAAACGCACATCAACAGATTCAATTTGATATCCATAATGTAAAAACACATCCTAGTCTTACCCTGATCCACGTTTTGGCCTATATCTCGAGACCCTAGTCACCAATAGGTATAAAACTACCCTGTACTAAAGCACTCATCAACATCTTCAATTTGATACCCATAATGTAAAAACACTATCTAGGCTTGCACGGGCCTAAGTTTTGGCCTATCTCTCGAGACCCTAGTCACCCAGGGTATGAAAATTACCCTCTACTAAAGCACTAATCACAAGCTCGATTTGACACCCATAATGTAAAAAACTATCAAGGTGTGGAAGGGGCCCACGTTTTCGCCTATGTCTCGAGACCCTAGTCACCAATAGGTATGAAAACTACCCTGTACTAAAGCACTCATCAACATCTTCAATTTGATACCCATAATGTAAAAACACGGACCCACGTTTTGCCTATATCTCGAGACCCTAGTCACCCAGGGGTATGAAAATTATACTAAAGCTAAACTAAAACTAAAATACTAAAGCACTCATCAACAGCTTTAATTTGATACCCATAATGTAAAAACACTATCTAGGCGTTCACGGGCAATAAATGGCCTAGACAGTCTTAAAAGAGTAGAAAATACAGTAACGCGCTGAACGCCGCTGTCGCCGCCGCCGCGCCGATATTTTTGACACTCGGTGGCGGCGTGCGAAAAACGTCGAGAATCGGCGGCGGGGTATATCTTTAATCGAGACCATAGTCACCCAGGGGTATGAAAATTACCCTCTACTAAAGCACTCATCAACAGCTTTCATTTGTTATCCATATTCTATAAACACATTCTAGGGGTACCCGGTTCCACGTTTTGGCCTATATCTCGAGACCCTAGTCACCCAGGGGTATGAAAATTACCCTCTACTAAAGCACTCATCAACAGCCTTCATTTGTTATCCATATTCTATAAACACATTCTAAGGGTACCCGGGTCCACGTTTTGGCCTATATTTCGATACCCTAGTCACCCAGAGGTATGGAAATTACCCTCTACTAAAGCACTCATCAACAGATTTCATTTGATATCCATATTCTATAAACATCCCGGGGGACCCGGGTCCACGTTTTGGCCTATATCTCGAGACCCTGTGCGTCGATCCTGAATTTTCTTTGCTATAAACCTCACGGAGCCCGATACCTTTCCAACGAATGCAAAAGCGTGGAAATCGGTTCGTGCGTTCTGGAGATATAGCGTCAGGAAGGAAAACCCGACTTATTTTTATATTATAGATTAAAAACTTAACACAACAACAAATATATACATATATAACATTATTAGTCTATTTTCGTCACCATGCTTATCAATTTATTTGTTTAAAAATTATTTGTCTAGCGATTTTTGCTTTTGTAATGAGCAAAAAATATAACCACATAAGCAAATAACCTGATAATCACGCTTACGTGAATAGACCAAATGTAATTAAATACAATTTTTAAGTGCATATATACACCTATCACCATACGCCATGCCATATATTACTGCAATATGAAAAATTAAAATATGTATTTTGAAAATATACGTAGTTTCAATTCATCTTTTGCGATGGTTAGTTCTGAGGCGGAAATCGTAGAGAATGTTACTCAAGGTGCTTAATATTTTAAAATTCACAATATCTTTTATCATTATCACATGCCCTTTAACGCATGAGCAAAATGCTAGGTCGAATCCCTGCTATACTCAGTTATATTTCTATGATTTTGATACCGCAAACACTTTTAGACTGAGAGAACCATCGAATGCATTATGCGATAGAAGCTCGATAACAGAAATATCCGCCCAATTGAATTAAGTTAACCCTTTTATTCAGTCTTTCATTTCCAAGAAAGAACACTGTAGTAGACACGAAAATATATACAAGGAAATGTGTTTACTCATTACGGTTAATCGTGAGATGCCGAATATAGAGATGGGTAGATTTAATGATACCCTTGCAACAGATGTTGCCGTGATATTTTAGCGATAGAAGGATGGTATCATTTTATAAAAGGAGTGGTACTGTAAAGTTTATTTCTGTTTTAGATTCATCTTTGGATCCGTTGGCCTATCCACTACTATTTCCCAATGGAAACGCGGGATGGCATCCTGATATACTGCATAACAGACGAAGTCATTCGACTTGCGATCAGAGACGAATTCAGTCTTTTACGTCATTCCAAAAAGCTTTGATAAAAGCCGTGATAATGGTGTTAGTGTTGATATTCGTGGTGCGTCTCTTGATAACCGTTATGTTCTACCATATAATCCATATTTGCTTGCCAAATTTAATTGCCACATTAATGTGGAGGTTTGCTCGACGGTTAAAAGTGTAAAATACATTTATAAATATGTATATAAAGGATATGACAGTGCAACTGTCAGGTTAGCTACTGAACACGTTAATGCTGGGAAAGTAGACAATTGTGACGAGATTCAAAACTTTTTGGATGGACGTTACGTTGGTTCCACTGAAGCGGCTTGGCGAATTTTCCAATTCCTATGTACTCTCAGCCCCGTGCAGTAACGCGACTTGACGCTCACTTACCGCAAAGACAAAACGTTGTGTTTACTAATGGTCAGGCACAACGAGCCGTTCAGAATTTGAGAAAACCCGGGTTGTTGGCATTTATTCATTTGAATATTGAAGATCCTTCGGCAAATTCATATAAATATATAGAAATTACATTGCATTATACTTGGGAAGATAAAACCAAGAACTGAAAAAAAGACAGCGAGGCGGTGATAAAACTATTATTCGCATGTATGTACTGTCGCAGAAGGCTATTGAACTATTCCATTTACGTTTGCTCCTTTTACATGTAAGCAATTCAAATCTATGAATTTAAATTCGCGTTAGCAGTTTGGATTTATAAGTTCGGGGAAAACAATATTTTTGGTGAATACCCTTTCATCGCCAGCTAAGTGACCTTGATTATTATGTCCGCTTACATAAAACTTTAGACTGTCAATGAACTTGACTCTACTTGCAGCTACGTATAATTGCCCATGTGTAAATACAGGTCACCTCAACAAAATTCCAACTTTTTCAAACGTTTGACCTTGCGACTTATTTATGGTCATTGCGAAAGATGGTGTGACTGGAAACTGGGTCCGTTGAAAATTAAAGGGTAATATGGTTCCAGAATAAGTTAATTTGATTCGCGCAATAAGAATTCGTTTGCTTTTGAATATCTATATCTCGAGACCCTAGTCACCCAGCGGCACAAAACTTACTCTGCAGTAAAACACACATCAGCAGATTCAATTTGAAATCCATAATGTAAAAACACATCCTAGTCTTACCCTGATCCAACTTTTGGCCTATATCTCGAGACCTTAGTCACCAATAGGTATGAAAACTACCCTGTACTAAAGAACTCATCAACATCTTCAATTTGATACCCATAATGTAAAAACACTATCTAGGCTTGCACGGGCCCAAGTTTTGGCCTATTTCTCGAGACCCTAGTCACCCAGGGTATGAAAATTACCCTTAACTAAAGCACTCAACAACAGCTTCGATTTGATACCCATAATGTAAAAAACTATCTAGGCGTGGACGGGCCCACGTTTTGGCCTATATCTCGAGACCCTAGTCACCCAGGGGTATGAAAGTTACCCTCTACTAAAGCACTCATCAACAGCTTTAATTTGTTATCCATATTCTATAAACACATTCTACGGGTACCCGGGTCCACGTTTTGGCCTATATCTCGAGACCCTGTGCGTCGATCCTGAATTTTCTTTGCTATAAACCTCACGGAGCCCGATACCTTTCCAACGAATGCAAAAGCGTGGAAATCGGTTCGTGCGTTCTGGAGTTATAGCGTCAGGAAGGAAAACCCGACTTATTTTTATATTATAGATTAAAAACTTAACACAAAAACAAATATATACATGTGTAACATTATTGGTCTATTTTTGTCACCAGGCTTATCAATTTATTTGTTTAAAAATTATGGGTCTAGCGAATTTTGCTTTTGTAATAGAGCAAAAAATATAACCACATAAGCAAATAACCTGATAATCACGCTTACGTGAATAGACCAAATGTAATTAAATACAATTTTTAAGTGCATATATACACCTATCACCATACGCCATGCCATATATTACTGCAATATGAAAAATTAAAATTATGTACTTAGAAAATATACGTAGTTTCAATTCATCTTTTGCGGTGGTTAGTTCTGAGGCGGAAATCGCAGAGAATGTTACTCAACGTGCTTAATATTTTAAAATTCACAATATCTTTTATCATTATCACATGCCCTTTAACGCATGAGCAAAATGCTAGGTCGAATCCCTGCTATGCTCAGTTATATTTCTATGATTTTGATACCGCAAACACTTTTAGACTGAGAGAACCATCGAATGCATTATGCGATAGAAGCTTGATAACAGAAATATCCGCCCAATTGAATTAAGTGAACCCTTTTATTCAGTCTTTCATTTCCAAGAAAGAACACTGTAGGAGACACAAAAATATATACAAGGAAATGTGCTTACTCATTACGGTTAATCGTGAGATGCCGAATATAGAGATTGGTAGATTTAATGATACCTTGCAACAGATGTTGCCGTGATATTTTAGCGATAGAAGGATGGTATCATTTTATAAAAGGAGTGGTACGGTAAAGTTTATTTCTGTTTTAGATTCATCTTTGAATCTGTTGGCCTATCCACTACTATTTCCCAATGGAAACGCGGGATGGCATCCTGATATACTGCATAACAGACGAAGTCATTCGACTTGCGATCAGAGACGAATTCAGTCTTTTACGTCATTCCAAAAAGCCGTGATAATGGTGTTAGTGTTGATATTCGTGGTGCGTCTCTTGATAACCGTTATGTTCTACCATATAATCCATATTTGCTTGCCAAATTTAATTGCCACATTAATGCGGAGGTTTGCTCGACGGTTAAAAGTGTAAAATACATTTATAAATATGTATATAAAGGATATGACAGTGCAACTGTCAGGTTAGGTAGTGAACACGTTAATGCTGGGGAAGTAGACAATTGTGACGAGATTCAAAACTTTTTGAATGGACGTTACGTTGGTTCCACTGAAGCGGCTTGGCGAATTTTCCAATTCCGTATGCACTCTCAGTCCCGTGCAGTAACGCGACTTGACGCTCACTTACCGCAAAGACAAAATGTTGTGTTTACTAATGGTCAGGACGAGCCCTTCAGAATTTGAGAAAACCCGGGTTGTTGGTATTTATTCATTTGAATATTGAAGATCCTTCGGCAAATTCATATAAATATATAGAAATTCCATTGCATTATACTTGGGAAGATAAAGCCAAGAACTGAAAAAAAGACAGCGAGGCGGTGATAAAACTATTATTCGCATGTATGTACTGTCGCCGAAGGATATTGAACTATTCCATTTACGTTTGCTCCTTTTACATGTAAGCAATTCAAATCTATGAATTTAAATTCGCGTTAGCAGTTTGGATTTATAAGTTCGGGGAAAACAGTATTTTTGGTGAATACCCTTTCATCGCCAGCTAAGTGATCTTGATTATTATGTCCGCTTACATAAAACTTTAAACTGTCAAAGGACTTGACTCTACTTGCAGCTACGTATAATTGCCCATGTGTAAATACAGGTCGCCTCAACAAAATTCCAACTTTTTCAAACGTTTGACCTTGCGACTTATTTATGGTCATTGCGAAAGATGGTGTTACTGGAAACTGGGTCGGTTGAAAATTAAAGGGTAATATGGTTCCAGAATAAGTTAATGTGATGCGCGCAATAAGAATTCGTTTGTTTTTTGAATATCCGGTTAAAAGTTCACAATCAATGGCGTTGTTGTGAAGCACTTAGCCCTCATTCGTGTCCCGTTCGCTAAGGCATCTCTTGTATTAAGGTTTCGAATGAGTAGCACGGCGCAATTAAGCTGCAGTGAAAGCTTATGCGGTGGAAGTCCGCGCACATTGAGGGAATTCAGAAACTCAGTAGGATAATTATGTGACTTCTCTTTCATCGTCGCAAATAATTTTATCAGAACTTTTATATGTTTTGAATGAACCAGGTATGCGATTAAGTATGTCATTATTAACCAGGGAGCAGTCCTCATTTGTTGCTGATAAACTTATAGAAATCACAACTTGGTCTGACAATAAATTTTCCTCAATATTTCCAAATACGTCAGCAATTAGGTTATCCTCATTTCCCACTAATTGCTGTGGTATTTCAATTACATTAAATCCAAACTGTCGATATAAAAGTGTTTGACCATCACCAATTTGCTTTAAAAATTCTACAAATTGCAGCTCGTGTGGTAATGCTATCATCTTTTGGTTTAATGTTTCATGATGAAATGAAGCAAATTCATTCCCACTAATAATACAGTTTTCAACCAAAAGACCACGTGATCCATGAGGAACAACGGGTAGAATTTGTCTAAAATCGCCACAAAAAAGTATTGTTTTCCCAGCTTGCATTTATCATTTTCATCGGAACACAAATCATGTAGTAGTCTATCTATAGCTTTCAAAATTAAAAGTGGACACATGGAAATGTCGTCAATTATTATCAGCGCAGCGGAATTTATATATTTTCCTTGATCACTGTTTGGGGTGATATTCGGTACAGAATTTTCGGCAACAGGAATGGGTAATTTAAACACATTGTGCACTGTTCTTCCACCAATCAAAAGAGTTAATGCTATGCCACTAAAAGCAGTCGCAATGCATGGAAGATTAAGTGAATTCAACCTGTGAATCAAAACAGTTTGCATAAAAGTTTTACCGCAACCTGCATGAGGTAACGCAGAACACATTAGAACCAGTATCATGAAAGTGTATTTCCTGGATAAGGCGGTCTATTATTGTACGTTGCTCGTTGTTTGCTCGTGAGTAATAAAAAAATAAAAAATAAAAAAATAAATGTAAGGCGCGATAACCTCCGAAGAGATTTTAGGCCGAGCTTCTCTTCCAATTTGCGTCGTGCTCCTTTTTAATTTTTCCTACAAATTGGCGGGGCGAGACCTACTTGTTTTATGCCGACTCCGAACGGCATCTGCGCTGCAGATGAGTGTTCACTGAGGGCTTTTCATGGCAGAAATACACTCAGAATGCTTGCCAAACATTGCCGAGGGGCGACCCCGTTTAGAAAAATTTTATTCTAATTGAAAAACCTTATTTCTAAAATTTTGGTGTTGCTTTGCTCGTGAGTAATAGTCTTCAAATAAAATGAGCTCATTTTCAGGATGAGGAACATCTGTACTTGTTCCGGCAGGATTTGCTGTGGGAACTGGTAATCCAAGACTGTGACATGTCACGCTATGACTAAGCAGCACATCTTCAATTTCTAATAGTGCACAATTAAATGAAAAGGTTTCATCGCTTTCTCTAAGGAAATCTTCAGAAAGTGAATTTTTAAACTCATTCCACAGCGCCAAAGCATTTGCTGGAACATTCAGCGCACATATCACAGCAAATAAGTGACGCATTTGTTTGGGAGAATGAAATTGTCGCGCTTCTTCTAAGCACTCTCGCCATTCGTTATCATTTGAGGCGCTTCCCCTAGCACGGCACGCTTCCACAAATATATTATATATAACCCCATTATATGTTCGAACGTCCATAAACGATTTTGGCCCAGTTACATGTAAAAGGAGCAAACGTAAATGGAAGAGTTCAATATCCTTCGGCGACACTACATACAAGCGAGCAATAGTTTTATCACCGCCTCGCTGTCTTTTTTTTAGTTATTGGTTTTATCTTCCAAAGTATAATTCAATGGAATTTTTATATATTTATATGAATTTGCCGAAGGATCTTCAACATTTAAATAAATAAATGCCAACAGCCTGGTTTTTCTCAAATTCTGAACAGCTCGTTGTGCCTGACAATTAGTAAACACAAAGTTTTGTCTTTGCGGTAAGTGAACGTCAAGTCGCCCTACTGCATGGGACTGACAGTGCATAGGGAATCGGAAAATTCGCCAAGCCGCTGCAGTGGAACCAACGTAACGCCCATTCAAAAAGTATTGAATCTCGTCACAATTGTCTACTTCCCCAGCATTAACGTGTTCAGTAGCTAACCTGACAGTTGCACTGTCATATCCTTTATATACATATTTATAAATATATTTTACACTTTTAACCGTTGAGCAAAGCCTCACATTTATGTGGCAAATAATTTGGCAAGCAAATATGGATTATATGGTACAACATAACGGTTATCAAGAGACGCACCACGAATACCAACACTAACACCATTATCACGTCTTCTATACATTGGAAACCCATTCACCTCTTCTCGTGTGGACTAGCACAAATTTTAGGGAAAACTCTTGGAACAATTATCATTTCTCATCCAAACTGCGTTAACATTCAAAGCAATACATGGCCTAAGCATCATATGTTTCGAAAAGTATTCATGCAATTTTGGGTTTATTTGAATGTCAGGAATTTCCGCACATACGGCTTTGTCAATATCACTAACACCATCAAGTTTATCCCTTTCATCTAATGTTAGCAATATGTACGCATGAGGCAAACCCCTCTTTTGAAATTCTATTGTATAAATATAAGCAGCAACAGTACCAAAAACTTTTTTTGTAGTTATTGTGCTTATAATCATTTAGTTTCGCACTGAACACGCGCACTATAATTTCGGGGCGATAATTTGGTGTTTCATTGAAATCAACACATTTCTGGCCAATTTGGATTACATGTCAAATAATAAATAATAAACAGAGAAGGTTTACCAAAATGACGGGCTATATTCATAACATCCAAATAGTTTTGGTACATGTTTCTGGGAGAGCTGGTGAATGAAGATTGCAGAATAATTTTTCTTCCAATATTCTCATGCCCATTACTGTGAGGATTTGTGATCATATAATCTGTTATGTTATACAAAACATCACACCTCACGTTTTCTAGACGTGCTTCGTCTGCTATGCAGTATATCGGGATGCCATCCCGTATGTCCATTGGGAAATAGTAGTGGATAGACCAACGGATCCAAATATGAATCTAAAACAGAAATATTCTTTACCGTACCACTCCTTTCATAAAATGATACCACCTTTCTATCATTAAAATATCACGGCAACATCTGTTGCAAGAGCATCATTAAATCTACCCATCTCTATATTCGGCATCTCACGATTAACCGTAATGAGTAAACACATTTCCTTGCATATATTTTCGTGTCTACTACAGTGTTCTTTCATGGAAATAAAAGACCGAACAAAAGGGTTAACTTGATTCAATTGGGCAGATAGTTCTGTCATCTAGCCTCTATCGCATAATGCATTTGATGGCTCTCTCAGTCTAAAAGTGTTTGCGGTATCAACATCATAGAAATATAACTGAGCATAGCAGGTATTCGGCCTAGCATTTTGCACATGCGTTAAAGGGCATGTGATAATGATAAAAGATATTGTGAATTTTAAAATAATAAGCACCTTGAGTAACATTCTCTGTGATTTCCGCCTCAGTAATTTGTTGGTCTCCGCTTTAAAACCAGGTTATTGGAGCGTAAGCCCTCATATAGATTATTGAAAAACTGATTTTGTGTTAACGGTGCCAAAGTTACTTTTCACTTTTGACAATACAACCAAAAGGAGTTTCTGCTTCTTGAAGTAATTTCTTTCTCGAAATGCATTGCATTACAATGCTCACAACGTAAATCCATATTTCCAATATCCGAGCTAATAAAATTATGATGTACATCGTTCAAATCACCCTTAAAACTATCAACCAATGCGAGAGATGTGTTAACATTAGGACTCTCTCCCTGTTACTATCCCTCTCTCTTCTTCTTGTAAGTCGTGGCCTTATATATGACTAAAAATAAATTAAGAAACAAATTTATCAATTTATATATCATCGCCCGCTAGCCAGAAGCATGAATGTGCAATTTTTCCGATTTTGTGTTAGAGGCCTCCTTGGATTACCCTTTAGATTCTCTAGGTTCTACTTAAATCTAGAGCTTCCTACGTACATGAAAACCCCAATAATTTGCAATGCCATTTTCACGAATGTACAATTCAATCACACAAGGTTGAGCCATAAAAATGAATGTGGCATATTGTATGACACATTCGTTGATATGGTTAAACAATTTTTACAATTTTTGAAAAAAATAAGAACAGCACATATTCCTATGTTCCATCGTGCCTTGTTTTCTTCAAAAAAAATTACACCGATGAAGAATTTTTAATAGCTTAATATCCTAAAAATAATAGTTGCTTAAATGAAGGCAAACCGGTTTATTCGAAGCCGTTGCCTCTTCCCGAATCAAAACTACAATACTTGGAAAAATTGTGTGAAAAACTGGTTATACCAAAATAATATAATTTTTTTTATAAAAATCTTGAGGGCAACGCTTTTCCCGAAGCCAACATTTCAGAAGATTCTGATTCTGATGAGAATAATAACTAGTTCTATGTTTGCAATAATACCTTAAATAAAAACACATTAGTGTATATGAAATACCCCAGCGGGTTAGGGGATCAGAATATACCCGCGGTAGGTATGCCTGTCGTAAGAGGCGACTAAAATACCAGATTCAAGGGGCTGTGTAGCGCAACCTTTCAGGTTGCCAGCGCAATATATAGCTTCTCCAAACCCAATTGTCAACCTCACCCATCCGCGGCGAATCCTGTTTCACTAACAGACGAGGCTCTGGCGACCCCAAGCTCCTCATGGAACTTGGGGGTAGGGAGGGAGGGAATGGCCTGAAGGTTTAACGTGGCCACATAAATCGTTCCCGAGATGGTCAGGCTAGCACCTTAATGGTGGTATGGTACGGAGCGTACCGGATTTGTATCCGGCAAAGGACCATCACATCGATAACACTCCCCAAAGCCTTCGGGGAGCAACCTTATCGCTACAACAAAAACAACAACAGTGTATATGAAATTGAATTGAATGTGTAACTTTTTTATTTACATACATACTTTCGATAAGCCAAAGCCGCGGATGTTTTCCCCAGTACTGTGATGCTTCGAATCCCAATCCGCCAACGGAATGGGCCTAGCAGGTCTGGCTGGGCCCTATCGTTATTTAAAATCAATCTGCAGTGATTTTGTTTACGTCTTTTGAGGTTAAGGCTATACTATTACCAGTTGGGCCAATTCTTATAGCTTATTCGGATTCAGCGCATCAAAATGCATAGAAATCATGAGCAGATTAACCTGATCCGACTATTTTTAATTTTTTTGTATAGATGTGTTAACAAAATATATATCAGCTTTTTAAATTTTTGTTGTGCCAGAAAAATAAATATGCTAAATTTCGGAGAATAGAAGGGATGCGATCAGAACAATTATCTCAGTTAAAAGAGCATAGTGTGAGTATAATATTGTTACGAATATTAGCAAAACTAAGGAGTGCTGCCATCTCCAGGCCGATGCTAAGCAGTGACGTGAATTCACATCAATAATTCAATCATTATGTATCTACATAAACGAATCAATAATTGCGTCTACACATATGTACACATTCCGACGACCTACATTTACATACAAGGCAGCGAGAGATGAGATGTCATACACAGATGCATTTACTTATACGCCTATGTGTGTGAGAGAGACTGTAAACTACAAACTCACATACATCTGAGAGACGCTGAAAAGTAGAAAATTGTAAACAAGTAGAAACTATATGAGAACTATAAACACTCGAAATAGTTGGTAAGTTCTGGAAATAGAAGAGCCTAGATGTATGCAGCGTAAACTATAAAAGCGGCACAAGCGAGTAAAATGTAATTCAGTTTGATTTGAGATTTGGATTAAGCGCTATCTAGCGAGCTATAGCAGTATTATTTTGAATAGTAGAGTTTCATTTGAGCTGTCAATCAGTTTGGTTATTAAGTAAGCTATTCGTTGCAAAGTATAAGTGTCATTATGAAGTACTTTAATAAAGGCCATTTTTCCATTATTCAATATTGGAGTTATTTATTAACAGTTTAGTGATACGAACTTAGCAGAGGATTACAAATAAGAGGATTTGTAAGTAAATTCGTTACAATTGGTGTCAGAAGTGGGATTGTTGAATAAATTCCGAAGACTTCGAATAAACTTGGACATGGCAAAGTTCAGTGAATTGAAGATCCAGCAACTGAAAAAGGAGTTGGAGAACCGTGGATTAAATACAACTGGCAATAAGATCGAACTTCAAGCACGACTACGAGAGGCAATGGAATTAGAAGGAATTGACGTGGAAGAGTATGTCTTTCATCTTGATGGCGATGAGACAACAAAATTGGAGGAGAAAAATGAAACACCGCAGACAATGGCGAACACAGACTTGAACCTGATATTGGCTGCAATATCGGCACAAATGTCCGAAATGTCATCACAAATATCCACCAACATGTCATCTCAACTGGAATCGCAAAATACAGATATAACATCTAAGATGGAAACACAGTTAGAAGAACAGAAGACATATATGGCATCCAAGATGGAATCACAGGAGACACGTATTGCAGAAATGTCATCTGAAATAACAGCGAAGATTGAAGCACAAGAGGCACGAATATCCGAAATGTCGGCGCAAATTTCAGCACAGATATCATCGCAGATCTCTGCTCAACTGGAAGAGCAAGAAGAGCGTATCTCAACAAAGCTGGAGGCACAGGAAACAAAATTCTCATCGCAGCTGGAGGCTGTTAGTGAACGACAAAATAAAGTGGAGGCCGAGATGGATGCTTTGAAAGATCGGATTCAGGAGTTACAATTGAATAGTCCAATCACTTCAACGTCTACTCTGAAGGTAAAATCCCCAACGTTTGATGGTTCTGTTCCATTGCAGGTATTTAAGCTGCAATTTGAGAAGACGTCGGCAGCGAATAACTGGAATGCTGAAGATAAAGTTGCAGCTCTGTTCGTGGCATTGAAAGGGCCAGCAGCCGAAATCCTACAGACGATTCCCGAAGGAAAGCGGAACAACTATGAAGCATTGATGGCCGCTGTCGAGAGATGTTATGGAAGCGAGCATAGAAAACAGATATTCCAAATTGAGTTGCAAAACCGCTACCAAAAAGCAAATGAGACATTGCAAGAGTTTGCTTCAGATGTTGAAAGGTTGGCTCATCTCGCAAATGCGGACGCACCCGTGGAATACACCGAGAGAGTGAAGATTCAGAGCTTTATAAATGGCATAAGGGACGTCGAAACGAAGCGAGCCACATACGCGAACCCAAAGCCAACATTCGCAGAAACGGTGTCACAAGCTCTGATTCAGGAAACGGCGTCGCTTCTGTGTAAGCCAGTTTTCAAAGCACGCCGTGTGGAAGTAGAAAGGCCAGAGTGGGTAGACGCAATATTGGAGGCACTGAAAGGATCGCAAAAGCGAAGTGAAAAAGTTATCAAATGCTTCAAATGCGGGAAGTCCGGTCACATAGCACGTCATTGCGATCTTGGTCTTAATAGTTCCAACAATGTGGGTGGCCGTAAACGCAAAGCTGGAGGAGATGAGCAAGAGCGAGTAAGAGGTAGAGAGCTAGATCCAGCTATTGAATGCCCTGTGATATTTGTGTCGCAAATTGGAAGGAAATCAAGCAGTCTTACCGTCAGAGGGAATGTGGATGGCAAAGAACGAGTACTGACTGTAGATACGGGCGCATCTCATTCCTTGATTCGATCTGATTTGGTCTACAAGAGAGTAAAGTCATTACCTGGAGCGAGGTTGCGTACGGTCACAGGCGAATATAACCAAGTCCAGGGAGAAGTAATATGTGAAGTCCTAATTGGGAAGGTCATGGTTCTACACAAATTCGTTGTGGCGGAGATCGTTGATGAAGTTATATTGGGAGTGGATTTCTTGGTTGACCATGACATCAAGATCGATATGCAGAGAAGGGTGATGCATTATGAGAACCAAGATGTGCCACCTAACTTCAGTTTAGAAAAAGGGTTCAGCAGTAAGCGAGTGCTGGTGGAGGAGATTCGACAGAGACCACGAAAGTCAAGGAAAGTAGATCGAGCAAAGGTTGATGGATCGAATGTGCCAAATAAAGCGAAATTAAAAGTACCTGCGAGGAAAAGACCGGCATCAACAAACCCTAATGGACGCACTAAAATGACTGAAAGAATTTTTCAGAAAGAATGCAAGGATGGTTTCAAGCCAGCGCGCACTTTTGTTGGGAAACGTCGGAACGATACTGAGTATGTGAAGCCAATCCGTCAAGAACAAGCTCTACAAAGTAGTTCTTCATTGGCCAAGCAACAGAGTGCGAGAGAACGATCCAGAATAATGAGTAGTAAGATGGAACACAGGTACGACAGGGAAAATAATTCGGAAGGTTTCCGGAATGGAGATTTGGTACTGTTAAACAACCCTCACCGGCGGAAAGGTGTTCCAGCCCAATTTCGGTGCAGTTGGGAAGGCCCGTACAAAGTTGTGAAGAAGATCAGTGATACCATCTACCGCATACAAACCACTGGGAAACCACGGATTAGAAGGGTGGTACATTTGGAGATGCTAGCGGCGTTTAGATTGGGAGATTTGTCTGATCGGGACGATCAGACTTAGGTGGAGGGCAGTGTTACGAATATTAGCAAAACTAAGGAGTGCTGCCATCTCCAGGCCGATGATAAGCAGTGACGTGAATTCACATCAATAATTCAATCATTATGTATCTACATAAACGAATCAATAATTGCGTCTACACATATGTACACATTCCGACGAGCTACATTTACATACAAGGCAGCGAGAGATGAGATGTCATACACAGATGCATTTACTTATACGCCTATGTGTGTGCGAGAGACTGTAAACTACAAACTCACATACATCTGAGAGACGCTGAAAAGTAGAAAATTGTAAACAAGTAGAAACTATATGAGAACTATAAACACTCGAAATAGTTGGTAAGTTCTGGAAATAGAAGAGCCTAGATGTATGCAGCGTAAACTATAAAAGCGGCACAAGCGAGTAAAATGTAATTCAGTTTGATTTGAGATTTGGATTAAGCGCTATCTAGCGAGCTATAGCAGTATTATTTTGAATAGTAGAGTTTCATTTGAGCTGTCAATCAGTTTGGTTATTAAGTAAGCTATTCGTTGCAAAGTATAAGTGTCATTGTGAAGTACTTTAATAAAGGCCATTTTTCCATTATTCAATATTGGAGTTATTTATTCAACAGTTTAGTGATACGAACTTAGCAGAGGATTACAAATAAGAGGATTTGCAAGTAAATTCGTTACAATATATAAGTACATTTTTACACTAGAAACTAATTCCTCTAATTTTGAGAGAGCAATAAACTTTGAAACTCGATTTCCCAACATTTTCATTTTGGCACATTCATGCTTCTGGCAAGCGGGCGACGATATGACTAAAACTTTTTTAACTAAATTTATGTTGCGATTAGATCCGAAGTATGTAAGCCTTACATAAAACCAAAATAATGCCGTGAAGTTCCTACAAATATTACCCCCAGTAATTTCAAAATGCCCATGAAAATATTTTAGAAATGGTCATGAAAATAATTTCAAATATTCCGGTAATAATTGTCGAAAAAAAAACGGTTCTGTAATGGCGCCTAATTTGCAAAAGTAGTGAACATTTTTACATGCTTCAGTTTTTTAGTAATGCATTTATGAAAAATTCCTTTGTAAACGGTTTTATTTAGCTTGACTTGACAGGCTGGCTGGCTGGCCGGCACGAATTTTGTAATTGAAATTTAAGTATCTTCCCGATAAGCTTCAAGCTTGAAACTTGGAATATATATTTCAGAACCCGGTGACAATACAATAACAACAAAAAATCCCATAGGTGGCGCATGGATTAAGATATTTCAAAAAATCGTATTTGTGGTCCGATTTGGTTCATATTTGGAACACATAATACATACATGAATAGAAAGCGAGGGAGTGGGAGTCAGAGTAGGAGTGGGAATGGAAGTGGGGATAGAGAAAGGGGGGGGGGGGGGGGGGGCAGTAGTTGGAGCGCCCATATAAACGGTTTGACCGATAATAGAGTGGGAATTGGAGTGGCGGTGGAAGTGAAAGTGGGGATGGGGTTGATAGAGGCGATAGGATTCGGAGTGGGAGTTGGAATAGGAGTAGGAGTGGGAGTGGGGGTTGGTATGGGGTGGGGGTGGTAGTGGGATTAGCAAGGGAATAGTAGTGGGAGTAGGGGTAGGAGTAGCTGAAGTGTTAGTGGCAGTGAGGGTAGGCGTGGGAGTGCAGTGAGAAAAGGTGTGGGAGTGGGGATGTTAGTGGGAGTTAAGGTAGGAGAAGGAGTATTAGTATAAGTGGTGATAAAGGAGGGGTGGGCAGAAGTGGGAGCGCCCATATATGTCAAAATATTTTTAAATAAAAACAAATTTTAAAAATGCATGTGTATATAGATATAATTAAAATTCAACTTATGTATGTAGGTATAAATCGGGTTGCATCCCACACAGTTTGACCGATCATAAAGTGGGAGTGGACAGCGAGTGGGCGTGAAAGTAGGAAAAGTATTTGGAGTGGGGGTGCGAGTAGCAGGAGTGGAAGTTGGAATAGGAATAGCAGTAGCAGGAGTGGGAGAGGGGGTTGGCGTGGGTGTGTTGTGGTAGTCGGAGTAGCAGGAGTTGGAGTGGGGGTGTGATTGAGAGTGGAAGTAGGAGAAGCAGGGGAATAGCAGTGTGGGTAGGAGTGTAAGTAGGAGTAGTAGCAGGAGTAGGAGTGGAGTGAGAGTGGGGATGGGATTAAGAGTGGGAGTAGGAGTATCAGGGGAATAGGAGTAGGGGTAGCAGTAGCAGGAGTGGGAGTGGGATTGGGAGTAGGTGTAGCAGGAGTGGGAGTAGGAGTAGGGTAGGACTGGGAGTAGGAATAGGAATAGCAGTAGAAATAGCTGGAGTTGGAGTGGGGAAAAGGAGAGGTAGTAGGAGTGGGAGTGGGGGTGGGAATAGGAGTAGCAGAAGTGGGAGGGGAATAGGAGTGGGGGTGGGAGTGGGAGTAGAGTAGGAGTAACAGTAGTGGTAGTAGGTGTGGTGGTGGGGGGGAGTAGGAGTGGGAGTGGGGGTGGGAGTAGGAGTAGGAGTAGACGAAGTGGTAGGGGAATAGGAGTTGGAGTTGAGTAGGACTAGCAGGAGTGTGGGTGAGGGTGGGAGTGGGAATAGGAGTAGGAGTAGCAGGAGTGGGAGTGGAAGTTTGTACGGGCATGGGAGTGGGAGTAGCAGGAGTTGGAGTGAGTGTGGGAAAAGGAAGGGGGAGTAGAGGAGTGCGAGTGGGAGTGGGAAAATGAATGGAAGTGGGGGTGGTAGTGGGAGTGTGAGGAGTAGGAGCAGCAGGAGTGGGAGAAGTAATGGGAATAGGATTCGGAGTGGGCGAGGTAGTAGGGGTAAGAGTGAGAATAGGAGTGGTATAATCGAAACAGCTGCCGACTTGTCCGTCCGGATGTTACGTTGTTTAAATTTTTCCCAAATTATTAAATAAATAATAAACTAAGTTGAAATAAAAGATTATATAATAAAGTAAAAAAATTAGCATAAAAGACAATATAAAAAATTAAATGGTATATTTTTGCAGCAAACTTATTATTTTTTGTTCAGTATAAGACGTACTTTATCTAAAATGAGGATAAAATCTGGAAATGCAAAAACATTTTCGGGGAGTCCATTAATTGGTATAAATAAATTTAGTTAGTTTCAACAAAAGTTAACTCAAGATTCGATTCGACCTCAAGGCCAGAACAATAATTTTTTTTTTTTAATGATAATTATTGTTATTTTTAATTTTAATACTAATTGAAAAATTGTATTTTGTTTTTGGAAAAGCAAGTATAAAATTTTTCAGACAACCTTCCATAGCTGCGCAGATATATCCATTTCGAAGGGTGTTAAGCCTTCATCATCAGTACGCTTTAGGCACGCTGCGCTAACCATTTAGCTATACAGCGGTGTTTTTTTTTTACTGATAAATTGCTACTTATATTCCTTCTTACCAACTATATTTAATCAGCGCTGCGCCATCTGTTGCAAATCACTGATAATGCTGGATTTGTTTTTTGTCAATTACTTTGTTTGACATTCCCAAGTGCTCTTGGTTTATTTTTTTATTATATGATATTATAAAATAAGAAATAAAATAAATTAGCATAAAAGAGTGGGACCTTTTTTTCGTTTAATATACCTAGTGAAATGTTCCGATTGAGTCAAGTTGCATTTAAATAAAAATAAACTAAGTTGAAATAAAAGAATACATAATAAAATAAAATAAGAAATAAAATAAATTAGCATAAAAGACAAAGTAAAGAATTTGATGTTATAATTTTGGGGCAAATTTTTTATTTTTTTTTTCAGTATAGTACGTACTCTGCCATGAAAAGCTCTCAGTGAAAACTCGTCTGCCTCGCAGATGCCGTTCGGAGTCGGCATAAAACAAGTAGGTCCCGTCCCGCCAATTTGTACGAAAAATTAAAAAGGAGCACGGCGCAAATTGGAAGAAAAGCTCGGCCTTAAATCTCTTCGGAGGTTATCGCGCCTTACATTTATTTATTTTTTTTTATAAGACGTACTTTATCTAAAATGAGCATAAAATCTGTAAATGCAAAAATATTTTCGGGTAATTTACCATTAATTGTTATAAATAAAAGTTAGTTTCAACAAAAGTTAACTCATTATTTGTGATTTCATGTTTTTTTGAAAGCAACTGAAATAAAAAGCAAGTAAAGGTGTCTAAGTTCGTGTGACACCGAACATTATATACTCAGCGTGAGCTTCGATTATACATTTGATTTCAGATAAATTACTTTTCTACATAACACGTGGCCCGTTAAAACAAAATTTCTCCCCATTTCCTCTTACAATAAAACTTTATAAGTGAAATATCATTGATTCAAAACTATTTTTTGCTATGTTATAGCTTACTATTCTAGTCTACGACCCTCTTAAAAATGTTTGATATAAAAGTGGGCGTGGTCTTTAACCAACCTCGTCCATTTTTCTAGAAATATTTCCCGCTATAAGGAAAATTTGTGTACCCAATTTTATTACGATCCGTTAATTTTTCTTCGAGTTATGGCTCCCGAAACATAGGAAATTTCTTAGTCATAAAGGGGGCGGTGCCACGCCCATTTTTTTATATTTGAAGTTTTTCCTATTTATTGTTATAAGTCCACTTGGGAAATGAAATACCATTGATATAAAGCTATTTCTTTCAAAGGTATAGCTTATTTTATTCGTCCACGACCCTTTTAAAAATCTTTTATATAAAAGTGGGCGTGGTCCTTAACCGATTTCGTAAATTTTTCTTCATAGCATTCCTTATAGTAAAGGCAACCCCTCTGCCGAATTTTGTTACGACAGGTTTAACGATTTTTGATTCATGATTAATAATATTTGTAAAATTGATTTTATCACAAGTGGGCGATATCACTCCCATTTTAAACAAATTTTTATCAAGAGTCTCAAATCAGTCCGCACGTCAAATTTCAACATTCTAGGTTTATTATTTACTAAATAATCAGGTTTTTTGTGTTTTCCAAAATGTTATATATATAACATCAGCAGCATCTGTACACCTCTAGGTGCGGCTGCAAGCGGGCGTCTGTCTTGAAGCAAGCGGCTCACTATATAAACGTGCAAGTAATATCTTCACCCCCGCTGAGCGGGTTGTGCGCTGGGCTTGGGACCCGCCACGTAAGACCATTATCCAATGAAATATACCAGCAAACCTAGGATAAATACTAGAGATGCCACGAATAGTGAATTGTCCGAATACCGAATATTCGGCACGAAATACATGCTTGTCGGGGCGCGTTAGCTGGATTAAGACAAGTGGACACCTGTTGCGTTGGCGTGGCAGGCGACGACGCCGCGCGCGCGTGGCGGTGTGCACGCAAACACTACACAGCGCGAGCTAGTATTCAAGAGGCGGAGAAAGAAAGAAAGCAAGTAAGTAAAACCTTCATTTAATTTAATAGTTTTATTCACTTAATAAGTTTACGTAGATAGGTGGTTAACTGGTTATATCTTAATCTACTTACATACTTGTCGTTGTACTGTACCTTCTTGTAGAAACTTACAAAATTGGTTTTTTATTGCCCAAGTTGTTTGGGAATATAGTTTTATGAGAAATTATTTATTTATTTATTTTCACGGCGGCCACCGTGGTGTGATGGTAGCGTGCTCCGCCTACCACACCGTATGCCCTGGGTTCGCACCCCGGGCAAAGCAACATTAAAATATTAGAAATAAGGTTTTTAAATTAGAAGACAATTTTTCTAAGCGGGGTCGCCCCTCGGCAGTGTTTGGCAAGCGCTCCGGGTGTATTTCTGCCATGAAAAGCTCTCAGTGAAAACTCATCTGCCTTGCAGATGCCGTTCGGAGTCGTCATAAAACATGTAGGTCCCGTCCGGCCAATTTGTAGGGAAAATCAAGAGGAGCACGACGCAAATTGGAAGAGAAGCTCGGCCTTAGATCTCTTTGGAGGTTAGCGCGCCTTACATTTATTTTTTTATTTTATTTCACAGGCAGTAGCATTACCAATGACATCTCATATATGGACATGCCAGCACAATAACGAGAGCGCACTTTCTAAGCTTTACTGCGCACTGGATATTTCCAGAGTTCATTCTGGAACATGGCGTTTTAGCTATCAAATCATTTCCCGGCTCACATTCTTGTATCAATATTGCAAAAGAACTCAATGCTATTACCGAAAGATGGAATATTCCTCAATCAAGATCCATTTACTTCTCCATGATAGTGGCTCTAATATCATAAAAGATGTGCGAGATGCAGGATATGATTAAGGCAGATGCTTTGTTCATTCACTGCAACGAGCTATAGATAAGTCACTAAAATCTCAATCAGAAGTATTACAGATGATAGCTGCTTCGAGACGAATTGTTACCCATTTTAATCATTCTGGCTTAGCAGAGCGGAAACTTAAATCCATTTAACAGAAACTTACCTTGCCAAACCACCAAATAGTACAAGATGTGAGCACATGCTGGAATTCAACGTATTATTTAATGGAGCGATTATTAAAACAAAAGCGAGCTGTCTGCTTGTACATAACAGATCATGAAACTTTAATAAATCTGACAATGGGAACTATTGGAACAATGTATCAAACTCATCAAACCATTCGAAGAGATTACAAAAATAACGAGCTCAGGTATCTGTTGCATCTCTGAAGTGATTCCAAATGCAGTAGATTTATTAAAATATCTGGGAAAAGCAGAGACAGCTGAGAAAGTACAAAATTTAGTAACAATGAGATCTTCACTGCAAGGCGATTCAGCTTCGATGAAAAAAACAAATATCTGGTTGCTGCTTTAGTAACAATGAGATCTTCACTGCAAGGCGATTCAGCTTCGATGAAAAAAACAAATATCTGGTTGCTGCTTTTCTGGATCCTCGCTTCAAACCGTGTTTCCTAAGATTGGTTCAAGCAGAAAGAGCAAGACAAAAAATTCTTCTAGAAGCTCTGAAAACAGTACCGATGACGATTCTTCTCCAATTCGTAAGAAAAGAAATCTGAATGAAAATGATAGGACTACTGAAATACACGACAGTTTCTGGAACTGCTTTGAGGAAGTCGCTACAGATAATATGCGAAATGCTAATGATGAGGAGGACGTGGAGAAGAATGCTGTGGCAAAGTTTAAAAGTTTGCTAAAGTTTATCTTTCTTCTCCTGGAAGTAGCGTGTATAGTGAGACCTTATTTTCTGATGCTGGTAACATTTACGCTGAAAAGCGTAATCGTTTGCTACCCAAAAATGATGAAAAGCTTATTTTTATCTATCATAACTTACCACTGATCAATTTTAAATCTAAAGTGTTGTAATTTGGAAATAAATTTTGAGTAACATAGCGTATCTTTTTTACATGAATAGCAAAAAAAGTGGCCGAATAGGCCGAATACAGAATAGTTGCCGAATATTCGTGACAACTCTAATAAATACACTCTATTGATGACGACCATGGCAAACGTTTGAAGGACAATGAATTGAGGCCATGCACCTGGAACGTCCGCTCCCTGAACGGGATTGGCGCAGATGCCCGGCTGGTTGATGTGCTCGTCAAAGCAAAATCTGACATCACCGCCACCCAAGAAATGCGTTGAACGAAGCAAGGAGAAAAGAAGGTCAAAAAATGTGACATATATTGGTGTAGCCATACGAATAAGCGCAGTTTCGGCGTCGTATTCGTGGTGGGAGAGAGACTTTGTCGCCAAGTTCCGGGGTTCACGCCTGTGGACGAGCGTCTCGCCGCTATCCGAATAAAAGCAAAATTGTTTAATATGTCATTCATCTGCGCCCATGAACCCAGAGGAGAAAGACGGTGAGGTGAGAGACACTTTTTATGAACAATTAGAACGCACATACGGCCCGTCATGATATAAAAGTCGTGCTTGGCGACTTTTACGCCAGGGTGGGAAAAGAAGGTGTTTTTGGCCCTACAGTCGGAAAGTTCAGCCTACACTATGAAACTTCTCCTAACGGACTGAGGCTGATTGACTTTGCCGGTGCTTGAAACATGGTCATATCCAGCACGAGGTTCATGCATAAAAAGATACATCAAGCTACATGGCTGTCTCCTGATCGAAATACTCGCAATCAGATCGATCACGTTGTGATAGACGGGCGGCATGCCTCCAGTGTTTTAGATATGCGCACGATCCGAGGACCTAACATCGACTCGGACCATTATCTCGCCAAAATTCGCACCCGCCTCAGCGCGGCTAAAACCAAGGAACAAAAAACACAAGGAAAGCTAGACGTCGAAAAGCTTCAACCACAACAGACTGCCAGTGATTTCCCAACTCGACTCTCACACCTGCTCTCTGATAGCACAACTCAGCCTGAAGGAATAAGGGAGCAGTGGGAGAACATCTCCAAAGCACTTCGTACTGCCGCCGAGGAAAAAATTGGTTACCGGCGGCCACGAAAAAACAGCTGGTACGATGAATAATGCCGCGTTGCAACCGAAAGAAAAGACGCTGCCTAAAGCGCTACGTTAAAAGCGAGTGCACAAGAGGAGTGTGTGAACGCTATCTTGAGTTGAAAAGGGAAGCGAGACGCCTTTTCAGGAAGAAAATAGCAGAAGCAGAAAGGCGTGAGTGCGAGGAGCTTGAGCCGCTAGCCACCAGGAATAAGGCCCGAAAATTTGACCAAAAAATACGGCGACGTACACGTAGGAACGAAAACGCAAGTGCAGCAAGTGCTTAGATTATGGAGCACTTCTCTGCTCTCCTAAATGGAGGCAGCGATTCACCGCGCAATCGATGATGATGGAGTATATGTCCCCCGCCCAATTATGACGAAGTTAGAAAAGCAATAACCAGATTGAAAAACAACAAGTCCGTGGGCGGTGATGGATTGCCTGCGGAGCTATTCAAGTACGGTGGCGAGGAGTTGGTAAGGTGCATGCAGCAGCTTCTTCGTAAAATATGGGCGGATGAGTGCATACCCGACGATTGGAATCTAAGTGTTCTTTGCCCACAAGAAGGGGGCAATGCACCAACAATTGTGGAATCAGCCTTCTTAATAGCTCATATAAGGTCCTTTCAAGTGTATAGTGCGAAAGATTGAGGCCCACCGTGAACCGGCTGATTGGACCTTATCAGTGCGGCTTCAGACTTGGTAAATCTACCATCGACCAGATTTCCACAATGCGCCAAATCTTGGAAAAACCCCGTGATAAGAGAATCGACACACATTACCTCTTCGTCGATTTTAAAGCAGCCTTCGACACCATGAAAAGGAGCTGCCTATATGCCGCTATGTCTGAATTTGGTTTCCCCGCAAAACTTATGCGGCTGTGCAAAATGACAGCAACGCCATCAGCTCGGTCAGAATTGGGAAGGACCTCTCCGAGCCGTTCGAAACTAAACGAAGTTTCAGACAGGGTGACCCCCTATCGTGCCATTTCTTTAATTTGATGCTGGAGAGAATTATACTAGCTGCAGAACTTAACCGCACTGTAACTATATTCTATAAAAGCGTGCAATTACTGGCATATGCTGATGACACTGATATCATCGGCCTAAACACCCGCGCTGTTAGTTCTGCTTACTCCAAACTGGAAAAAGAAGCGGTAAAAATGGGTTTGATGTGAATGAGGACAAAACGAAGTACCTGCTGTCATCGAGCAAAGAGTCAGCGCATACGCGCTTTGGCAACCACGCTACTGTTGGCAGCCATATTTTCGAAATAGTAAAAGACTTCGTTTATTTGGGAACCAGCAACAACATCAGCACTGAAATCCAGCGAAGAATCAATCTTGCCAATAAATGCTACTTTGGACTAGGTAGGCAATTCAAAAGTAAAGTCCTCTCTCGGCGAACGAAAATCATACTCTACAAGTCACTTATCGTACTCGTCGTGCTATATGGGGCAGAAGCATGGACCATGACAACAGCAGATGAAGCGGTTTTAGGAGTGTTCGAGAGAAAAGTTCTTCGAAATATTTATGGACCTCTACGCGTTGGCGATGGCGAGTACCGAAGCAGATTTAACGATGAGCTGTACGAGCTATACGCAGACATCAATATAGTCCAGCGAATTAAAACGCAGCGGCTGCGATGGCTAGGCCATGTTATGCGAATGACAGATGACGCTCCGGCAAGAAAGTGTTTCTATCGGAGCCCGCCTATGGAAGCAGAGGTAGAGGGCGGCCCCCACTCTGTTGGAAGGACCAGGTGGAGAACGATTTAAACTCCCTTGGTGTGACCAATTCGCGCCGGTTGGCAGAGAGAAGGAGCGACTGGCGCGCCTTGTTGGACGGCCATAACCGTTTAGACGGATAAGCGCCAATTAAGTATATATATAAAAAGTGGGCGTGGTTATCATCCGATTTCGCTCATTTTCAATACCAATCTATTCTGGGTCCAGATAAGCTCGTGTACCAAAAGATATCTCAATATTTACTCAAGTTATCGTGTTAACAGGCAGACGGACGGACGGACATGGCTCAACCAAATTTTTTTTCGATACTGATGATTTTGATATATGGAAGTCTATATCTATCTCGATTCCTTTATACCACTACAACGAACCGTTATCCAATCAAATTTTATATACTCTGTGTGCAAAGCACGATGAGTATAACAAAGAATCTGTGCAAAAAATTCCTAGGTATTTGCGTGTTAGTTAAATTTGCCCCAAAGAATGGGCCGGTCAAAAAATAGGTGAAACATTTGAGCAACACGACTACGCAGCTTTCCGAATTGAGCCGGTTCACATAATAGGTGTGTGTCGCTGAATTTCTAATTGGTTTGAGTATTTGAATTTTGGAAAGACGCCATGAAAATTTGTCGATCCTACAGATGGTGCGCTTTTGTGCACGAAAGTAAATTTCGATATTTGGAGAGATTGTTTGAATTTACAAAAAACATTTTCTATTAATTATAAATAAATAGAGTAATATTTGTTAACAAAAATAGGCCTATGCACAGCGGCTCACAGTGTATTACTTTCATGTTCTAGGAGATGTTAATTAAAAAAAGTATATCTTTGAGTTTCAAAAATTCTTTTGAAATTCTATTTAGAAATACGTAATTAAGCGAAAAAATAGAAAACTAGGAAATTTGAACTAGTTGAATCGACTAACGGAGCTTTATTTGGAAGCATATCAATTGAGAAAAAGTTTTAACACGAATTTTGCCATTGAATGTGAAAGTTTAAATTGCTGGCCTGCTGTGAGTTATACTTCAATTGCTAAAATATAATATTGTGTTTATTTTCTGAGGTATGCTAATTTTAGTAAATATACATTTTTGTGATTTTAATTGAACAGGAATTAGTTTTTCATGTTATAGTGCGATAATATTAAATTAAGTAACATTTTTGAAATGTTTGAATTCGTATAACTAAAATAGTACAACTTTAGCTGCAGGAAAATGCAGGCTTTCGTGTAATATTTTGTTTTCAGGAAATATGGCAATTTCAAAGGACGAACTTTTCGAGATTCGCTATAAGCAAAATAACACAAAAGAAAAAAATTACAGCTCAAAGTTGACTCCAATAAGAAAAGCCGTTTCAAAATTTGTGAGTGGAAAAGTTGCAGACATATTTTAAAGATGAGGGGATGAACAGTGATATCTTTTTCGGGGGATAGTCATCAGTCGAAAAGGAAAAGTTATCACATTTGATAAGAAACTATTCAAACAAAGAGTTGGCGTTTGCAACTGCTTCTAGCATAAGGTTATCAGGTCAGCGGGATGCAGCATTAATGGTAGAAGCCATCACTAAAAATGCAGACGGAACTAAAATATAACATGTCCTTACTCGTCCAGCATCAGTAATAGTTAAATGTACTCCAGAAGAGGCAGTAGGTCTATACCTAAATCAAAAGTTTACAGTTAAAACGTATTTGGAAATACAATCTGGGGCCAAATGAAGTTATGCTGACATTTACCCAGCATATGAATTCCTAAGAAAAGAAGAAATTGCATGTTATCCTCCAAAAGAATGCATTCTTATAACTGATCTGTATCCGGAAGTCCACCTGCAAGCGTTGGTGGACAAAACTCTTGAAGGAATGGAAAAAAAGATTGTTGAAGAGAGAAAAAAAAAAGATTTAAAGAAGACATGGGGTTATTAGTAGATTTTCCAAACCAAGGCGTTGGGACGACCAATGATGGCAACACAGCCAGACGTTTTTCCCATGCCCTTCAAATGCTGCGGAAATAACGGGAGTTGACGAAAATCTAATTAAGCGATTTGCCGTCATACTTCAAACTATGTCATGTGGATTCGCCGTTGACCACAAAAATGTTTGTAGATTTGTACCCATGGTATTACATGCCATCGAGCATTCACAAAATTTTGATTCATGGGGCAGACATTATTAATAAAGCATTACTTCCAACAGAAAAGCTCTCAGAGGAAGCACTGGATAATAGAAATAAAGATTTTAAGAGCTACAGGCAAAACATCATAACAAAGATGTCTCGTAAATATACAATGGAAGATTTATTCAATATTTGTTTTTTTTTTGTCCTCAATCCCCTAATATACTCTATTTCAGAAAAGAACTCGAAGGAATTTAAGGCAAATTCGACAAAGAAGCACTTAAACTATTGTCAACCCCAAAAGCAAATTTTGATCAAGGCTCCGACATCTCAGACCTATATGAAGAGTTCGACTCAAGTTTCAGCGATTAACATAACGTTATCGACTTAGATTTTTTTGATTTTGATTACAATTATTAAAGTTTATTCCAATTACTTATTACTACATACAAAAATATGCTTTTCTTCACGATAATACGTTTTCTCGAATGCATTTTTTTTAACTTTGATGTAACCTTTTTTAATTTAAATTTGTTTAGCTCAATAAAAACTTAAAAAGTGGTGAAATAATAATAAATATTTTCAAATAATATATTTATTTTTATGTAAAAGTGTTAGTTGGTGAGAGAGAGTGAACAGTTAATTATTTATTCCAATCGTGACTTTATATCAGCTAGGTTGATTATATATCACACTGTGCGGCTGATCCATACGACTTTCATATGATTTTACGTATGCTAAGTATGCGAAACAGCCTGTGTAGTATCGGAATGAATACTATAGTAAACGGGGTCCCTGTTTGTGTGCGGTATGGCTGTCTGCAGCACGTGGCAGGGTTAAGGAGCACTATACTCTTCGTGTGGCAATTACAATGGAAATAAATTAACTCAACGAAGCAATATGACGTATTTCACTGTCGCTAAAATTTTAGCACCGTCGTTGTCCAAAGAATAGAACCAAAACTCAGATTTAGTGTGCTTACAACTTATCTATATATTAATCCGCTAACAAAATTTCCATACAATCAATTGACAGGCTTTTTCGCATAGTTAGCGTACGTAAAATCATATAAAAGTTATATCAATCGATTCGCATGGATCAGCTGCAGTGCATAGGCCTATTTTTGTTAACAAATATTACTCTATTTGTTTATAATTAATAGAAACAGTTTTTTGTAAATTCGAAAATCTGTGCAAATATCAAAATTGCCATCCGCAGTACCCATTATGTTCACAAACCTCACTGAATTCGAAATTCCAAAAGCTGCATTGTCGCGTTGCTCAAATGTTTCATCTACATATGTACATATTCGTACGCGCCAAACGGTGAGAGAACTACTGCCTCTCTCATTTTCAGTTCAAATAAAATATTGTTTCCCATTGCTGCCACTTACCTGTATTGGTCTGTACCAAAATCCTTAAAAAATTGTTCTGAAATAAGCGCACAAAAAACTTCAAAGAGAAGTAATAACTTAACCGGCCTATTTTTTGGACAAATTTTACTTACACGTAAATGCATAGGTCTTTATTTAAAAGACTCTTTGTTTTTATTTTAGTTGCTTTCAAAAAAACCTGAAATAACAAATAATGAGTCAACTTTTGTTCAAACTCACTAAATTTATTAATTTATAACAATTAATTGCAAATTTGACCCAAAATGTTTTTTGCATTTCCAGATTTTATGCTCATTTTAGATATAGCACGTCTTATACTGAAAAAAAAATAAATAAATTTGCTACAAAGATATTACATTAAAATTTGTATATTGTCTTTTATGCTAATTTATTTTGATATTTTTCATTTTATTTTAGTATATTATCTTTTATTTCAACTTAGTTTATTATTTATATGAGTTAACCGGGGATTGCCCGTATCGCTTTAAAAATTATGAAAACAGTTATTTAAAGCAATTTTTAATTTTATAATTTATTTAGGAGTTATGCATGTTTGTAAGGCGGTTTTCAGAGAAACTTTGTATTTGTTGTTGTTTTTGTTCTATCTATAGAACTACAACGAATTAACCAAATGTTGTCTACTTATATGAGTTAAACGGGGATTGCCCGTATCGCTTTAAATGTAAGAAAACATTTATTTCAAGCAAATTTTAATTTTATAATTTATTTAATAATTTGGGAAAAATTTATACAACGTGGCATCAGGACGGACAACGCGACAGCTGTTTCGATTATACCTTGTAAATCTCTTCAAAGCCTTTTCTCCCTGGAGTGGGAGTGGAACCCGCACTCCTACGGTAGTTGAAATGGTTATAAACGCATTCAGCTACGTCATGTCTTAGTTGTTGTAAAGTTTTTCACAATTGCCTTCTTTCGCATTTTTTATCTTCCACACATCACATAATTCGTATGTAGTTATGTGATGAAGTTATGCATGTTTGTAAGGCGGTTTTCAGAGAAACTTGGTATTTGTTGTTTTTGTTCTATTTATAGAACTACAACGAATTAACCAAGTGTTGTCTACTTATATGAGTTAACCGGGGATTGCCCGTATCGCTTTAAATGTATGAAAACATTTATTTCAAACAATTTTTAATTTTATAATTTATTTAATAATTTGGGTAAAATTTAAACAAAGTGACATCAGGACGGACAAAGCGACAGCTGTTTCCATTATACGTTGTACATCTCTTCAAAGCGTTTTCTCCCGGAATTGGGAGTCGAACCCGAACTCCTACGATAGTTGAAATGGTTATAAACGCATTCAGCTACGTCATGTCTTAATTATTGTAAGGTTTTTCCCAATTGCCTTCTCTCGCATATATTATCTTCCACACGTCACATAATTCGAATGTAGTTATGTGTTGAAGTTATGCATGTTTGTAAGGCGGTTTTCAGAGAAACTTGGTATTTGTTGTTTTTGTTCTATTTATAGAACTACAACGAATTAACCAAATGTTGTCTACTTATATGAGTTAACCGGGGATTGCCCGTATCGCTTTAAATGTATGAAAACATTTATTTCAAACAATTTTTAATTTTATAATTTATTTAATAATTTGGGTAAAATTTAAACAAAGTGACATCAGGACGGACAAGGCGACAGCTGTTTCCATTATACCTTGTACATCTCTTCAAAGCGTTTTCTCCCGGAATTGGGAGTCGAACCCGAACTCCTACGATAGTTGAAATGGTTATAAACGCATTCAGCTACGTCATGTCTTAATTATTGTAAGGTTTTTCCCAATTGCCTTCTTTCGCATATATTATCTTCCACACGTCACATAATTCGAATGTAGTTATAATTTATTTAAAAATTTGGGAAAAATTTAAACAACGTGACATCAGGACGGTTTATTATTATTTAAATGCAACTTGATTGCATCGGAAAATTTCATGTTGTACATTAAACGAAAAAAGGACCCAAAACGTTTTCGATTTTAGGTCGAAATATATCATAGGCCGTATATTACTCTACAATATTTATTATTAGGTTAACTTTGTTCGATTATAATATGCCCATTACATTAAATCGGAAATGTAAAATTTTTGGCTGAAAAACTTCACAAAAATTGAAACTGTGCACGTGTCCCCACTTTATAAATTTTCAATACGGAAAAAAACGGCTTGGATGAATCGGAAATTTTCAGGTTGTATATGAAACGAAAAAGAAACGTCCCAAAAACGTTTTCGATTTTAGTTCAAAAAGGCAACCGGCATCATAACGGCTTTTTCCCATTTCAAAACTGTAAATGCTCGCAGGCACCAAACGGCGAGAGAACTACTCCCTCACTCATTTTCAGTTCGAATAAAATATTGTGTCCCCATTGTTGCCACTTACCCATATTGGGCTGTACGATCCTAAAAAAATTGTTCCAAAATAATTGTTAGCGCACAAAAAACTTTACAGAGAAGTAATAATTTAACCGGCCCATTTTTTTGGACAAATTTTACTCACACGTAAATACATAGGTCTTTATTTAACAGATTCTTTGTTTTTTATTTTAGTTGCTTTCGAAAAAACACGAAATCACAAATATTGAGTTAACTTTTGTTCAAACTAACCAAATTTATTTATAACAATTAATGGCAAATTTGCTCGAAAATGTTTTTGCATTTGCAGATTTAATCCTTATTTTAGATAAAGTATGTCTTATACTGAACAAAAAATAAATAAATTTGCTACAAAAATATAACACTAAATTTTTTGCATTGTCTTTTATGCTAATTTATTTTATTTCTTATTTTATTATATATTCTTTTATTTCAAATTAGTTTATTATTATTTAAATGCAACTTGACTGAATCAAAAATTGAAAAAAATACAAATTGGTCGAATTTCGACCACAGGCGGTACTAGTTATTATTATTGTATAGATACTTTTAAAGTTAAATTTAGTTTTAGTGTATAGCAATTACACGGGTTAGTAGGTATTCGATCAATTTTGCCAGTAGGTATCCAGTATGTATCCCGTTGAAAAAGTGCTGATGCGTGAAGTGAGCTGCATAGCCAGAACGTTGTATAAACTTTGCCGCGTCCCAATGGTGCTGATGAGTTGGAACTTTATTGTACAAACAATCCCCCGTCCCAATGGATTGGAACTTTACCCATCAGATGCATCTTACTCATTAGCTTAATTTTATGGGTGATGGGTAGTCAACTTCAATGAAAATAGTAATATTGTTCGTTGAGTATTGTACATGCCGGCCCCGATGCTTACTCCAGCATAAATGTTACGAAAACGTGTATTGTAGCTGACGATAATAAGGTGTGTGAAGGTTTGCCTATTAGAAGATAAAGTGGCATTTAGGCAATTAGGAAGATGTTCGTCAGAAGTCGGGATCGGTAATCTGCAGATTTTAGAAAGGTTAAGGTTATCAGGTCAGCGGGATGCAGCATTAATGGTAGAAGCCATCACCAAAAATGCAGACGGAACTAAAATATAACATGTCCTTACTCGTCCAGCATCAGTAATAGTTAAATGTACTCCAGAAGAGGCAGTAGGTCTATACCTAAATCAAAAGTTTACAGTTAAAACGTATTTGGAAATACGATCTGGGGCCAAATGAAGTTATGCTGACATTTACCCAGCATATGAATTCCTAAGAAAAGAAGAAATTGCATGTTATCCTCCAAAAGAATGCATTCTTATAACTGATCTGTCACCGGAAGTCCACCTGCAAGCGTTGGTGAACAAAACTCTTGAAGGAATGGAAAAAAAGATTGTTGAAGAGAGAAAAAAAAAGATTTAAAGAAGACATGGGGTTATTAGTAGATTTTCCAAACCAAGGCGATGGGACGACCAATGATGGCAACACAGCCAGACGTTTTTCCCATGCCCTTCAAATGCTGCGGAAATAACGAGAGTTGACGAAAATCTAATTAAGCGATTTGCCGTCATACTTCAAACTATGTCATGTGGATTCGCCGTTGACCACAAAAATGTTTGTAGATTTGTACCCATGGTATTACATGCCATCGAGCATTCACAAAATTTTGATTCATGGGGCAGACATTATTAATAAAGCATTACTTCCAACAGAAAAGCTCTCAGAGGAAGCACTGGATAATAGAAATAAAGATTTTAAGAGCTACAGGCAAAACATCATAACAAAGATGTCTCGTAAATATACAATGGAAGATTTATTCAATATTTGTTTTTTTTTGTCCTCAATCCCCTAATATACTCTATTTCAGAAAAGAACTCGAAGGAATTTAAGGCAAATTCGACAAAGAAGCACTTAAACTATTGTCAACCCCAAAAGCAAATTTTGATCAAGGCTCCGACATCTCAGACCTATATGAAGAGTTCGACTCAAGTTTCAGCGATTAACATAACGTTATCGACTTAGATTTTTTTGATTTTGATTACAATTATTAAAGTTTATTCCAATTACTTATTACTACATACAAAAATATGCTTTTCTTCACGATAATACGTTTTCTCGAATGCATTTTTTTAACTTTGATGTAACCTTTTATAATTTAAATTTGTTTAGCTCAATAAAAACTTAAAAAGTGGTGAAATAATAATAAATATTTTCAAATAATATATTTATTTTTATGTAAAAGTGTTAGTTGGTGAGAGAGAGAGAACAGTGAATTATTTATTCCAATCGTGACTTTATATCAGCTAGGTTGATTATATATCACACTGTGCGGCTGATCCATACGACTTTCATATGATTTTACGTATGCTAAGTATGCGAAACAGCCTGTGTAGTATCGGAATGAATACTATAGTAAACGGGGTCCCTGTTTGTGTGCGGTATGGCTGTCTGCAGCACGTGGCAGGGTTAAGGAGCACTATACTCTTCGTGTGGCAATTACAATGGAAATAAATTAACTCACCGAAGCAATATGACATATTTCACTGTCGCTAAAATTTTAGCACCGTCGTTGTCCAAAGAATAGAACCAAAACTCAGATTTAGTGTGCTTACAACTTATCTATATATTAATCCGCTAACAAAATTTCCATACAATCAATTGACAGGCTTTTTCGCATAGTTAGCGTACGTAAAATCATATAAAAGTTATATCAATCGATTCGCATGGATCAGCTGCAGTGCATAGGCCTATTTTTGTTAACAAATATTACTCTATTTGTTTATAATTAATAGAAACAGTTCTTTGTAAATTCGAAAATCTGTGCAAATATCGAAATTGCCATCCGCAGGACCCATTATGTTCACAAACCTCACTGAATTCGAAATTCCAAAAGCTGCATTGTCGCGTTGCTCAAATGTTTCATCTACACATGTACATATTCGTACGCGCCAAACGGTGAGAGAACTACTGCCTCTCTCATTTTCAGTTCAAATAAAATATTGTTTCCCATTGTTGCCACTTACCTGTATTGGTCTGTACCAAAATCCTTAAAAAATTGTTCTGAAATAAGCGCACAAAAAACTTCAAAGAGAAGTAATAACTTAACCGGCCTATTTTTTTGGACAAATTTTACTTACACGTAAATGCATAGGTCTTTATTTAAAAGACTCTTTGTTTTTATTTTAGGTGCTTTCAAAAAAACATGAAATAACAAATAATGAGTCAAGTTTTGTTCAAACTCACTAAATTTATTAATTTATAACAATTAATTGCAAATTTGACCCAAAATGTTTTTTGCATTTCCAGATTTTATGCTCATTTTAGATATAGCACGTCTTATACTGGAAAAAAATAAATAAATTTGCTACAAAGATATTACATTAAAATTTGTATATTGTCTTTTATGCTAATTTATTTTGATATTTCTCATTTTATTTTAGTATATTATCTTTTATTTCAACTTAGTTTATTATTTATATGAGTTAACCGGGGATTGCCCGTATCGCTTTAAAAATTATGAAAACATTTATTTAAAGCAATTTTTAATTTTATAATTTATTTAGGAGTTATGCATGTTTGTAAGGCGGTTTTCAGAGAAACTTTGTATTTGTTGTTGTTTTTGTTCTATCTATAGAACTACAACGAATTAACCAAATGTTGTCTACTTATATGAGTTAACCGGGGATTGCCCGTATCGCTTTAAATGTAAGAAAACATTTATTTCAAGCAAATTTTAATTTTATAATTTATTTAATAATTTGGGAAAAATTTATACAACGTGGCATCAGGACGGACAACGCGACAGCTGTTTCGATTATACCTTGTAAATCTCTTCAAAGACTTTTCTCCCGGGAGTGGGAGTGGAACCCGCACTCCTACGGTAGTTGAAATGGTTATAAACGCATTCAGCTACGTCATGTCTTAGTTGTTGTAAAGTTTTTCACAATTGCCTTCTTTCGCATTTTTTATCTTCCACACATCACATAATTCTGGTATTAAACTTGGTATTTGTTGTTTTTGTTCTATTTATAGAACTACAACGAATTAACCAAATGTTGTCTACTTATATGAGTTAACCGGGGATTGCCCATATCGCTTTAAATGTATGAAAACATTTATTTCAAGCAATTTTTAATTTTATAATTTATTTAATAATTTGGGAAAAATTTAAACAACTTGACATCAGGACGGACAAGGCGACAGCTGTTTCGATTATACCTTGTAAATCTCTTCAAAGCCTTTTCTCCCTAGAGTGGGAGTCGAACCCACACTCCTACGATAGTTGATATGGTTATAAACGCATTCAACTACCTCATGTCTTCGTTGTTGTAAAGTTTTTCTCAATTGCCTTCTTTCGCATATATTATCTTCCACACATCACATAATTCGTATGCGGTTATGTGTTGAAGTTATACATGTTTGTAAGGCGGTTTTCAGAGAAACTTGGTATTTGTTGTTGTTTTTGTTCTATTTATAGAACTACAACGAATTAACCAAATGTTGTCTACTTATATGAGTTAACCGGGGATTGCCCGTATCGCTTTAAATGTATGAAAACATTTATTTCAAACAATTTTTAATTTTATAATTTATTTAATAATTTGGGTAAAATTTAAACAAAGTGACATCAGGACGGACAAGGCGACAGCTGTTTCCATTATACCTTGTACATCTCTTCAAAGCGTTTTCTCCCGGACTTGGGAGTCGAACCCGAACTCCTACGATAGTTGAAATGGTTATAAACGCATTCAGCTACGTCATGTCTTAATTATTGTAAGGTTTTTCCCAATTGCCTTCTTTCGCATATATTATCTTCCACACGTCACATAATTCGAATGTAGTTATGTGTTGAAGTTATGCATGTTTGTAAGGCGGTTTTCAGAGAAACTTGGTATTTGTTGTTTTTGTTCTATTTATAGAACTACAACGAATTAACCAAATGTTGTCTACTTATATGAGTTAACCGGGGATTGCCCGTATCGCTTTAAATGTATGAAAACATTTATTTCAAGCAATTTTTAATTTTATAATTTATTTAATAATTTGGGAAAAATTTTAACAACTTGACATCAGGACGGACAAGGCGACAGCTGTTTCGATTATACCTTGTAAATCTCTTCAAAGCCTTTTCTCCCTAGAGTGGGAGTCGAACCCACACTCCTACGATAGTTGAAATGGTTATAAACGCATTCAACTACCTCATGTCTTAGTTGTTGTAAAGTTTTTCTCAATTGCCTTCTTTCGCATATATTATCTTCCACACATCACATAATTCGTATGCGGTTATGTGTTGAAGTTATGCATGTTTGTAAGGCGGTTTTCAGAGAAACTTGGTATTTGTTGTTGTTTTTGTTCTATTTATAGAACTACAACGAATTAACCAAATGTTGTCTACTTATATGAGTTAACCGGGGATTGCCCGTATCGCTTTAAATGTATGAAAACATTTATTTCAAACAATTTTTAATTTTATAATTTATTTAATAATTTGGGTAAAATTTAAACAAAGTGACATCAGGACGGACAAGGCGACAGCTGTTTCCATTATACCTTGTACATCTCTTCAAAGCGTTTTCTCCCGGAATTGGGAGTCGAACCCGAACTCCTACGATAGTTGAAATGGTTATAAACGCATTCAGCTACGTCATGTCTTAATTATTGTAAGGTTTTCCCCAATTGCCTTCTTTCGCATATATTATCTTCCACACGTCACATAATTCGAATGTAGTTATGTGTTGAAGTTATGCATGTTTGTAAGACGGTTTTCAGAGAAACTTGGTATTTGTTGTTTTTGTTCTATTTATAGAACTACAACGAATTAACCAAATGTTGTCTACTTATATGAGTTAACCGGGGATTGCCCGTATCGCTTTAAATGTATGAAAACATTTATTTCAAACAATTTTTAATTTTATAATTTATTTAATAATTTGGGTAAAATTTAAACAAAGTGACATCAGGACGGACAAGGCGACAGCTGTTTCCATTATACCTTGTACATCTCTTCAAAGCGTTTTCTCCCGGAATTGGGAGTCGAACCCGAACTCCTACGATAGTTGAAATGGTTATAAACGCATTCAGCTACGTCATGTCTTAATTATTGTAAGGTTTTTCCCAATTGCCTTCTTTCGCATATATTATCTTCCACACGTCACATAATTCGAATGTAGTTATGTGTTGAAGTTATGCATGTTTGTAAGGCGGTTTTCAGAGAAACTTGGTATTTGTTGTTTTTGTTCTATTTATAGAACTACAACGAATTAACCAAATGTTGTCTACTTATATGAGTTAACCGGGGATTGCCCATATCGCTTTAAATGTATGAAAACATTTATTTCAAGCAATTTTTAATTTTATAATTTATTTAATAATTTGGGAAAAATTTAAACAACTTGACATCAGGACGGACAAGGCGACAGCTGTTTCGATTATACCTTGTAAATCTCTTCAAAGCCTTTTCTCCCTAGAGTGGGAGTCGAACCCACACTCCTACGATAGTTGAAATGGTTATAAACGCATTCAACTACCTCATGTCTTAGTTGTTGTAAAGTTTTTCTCAATTGCCTTCTTTCGCATATATTATCTTCCACACATCACATAATTCGTATGCGGTTATGTGTTGAAGTTATGCATGTTTGTAAGGCGGTTTTCAGAGAAACTTGGTATTTGTTGTTGTTTTTGTTCTATTTATAGAACTACAACGAATTAACCAAATGTTGTCTACTTATATGAGTTAACCGGGGATTGCCCGTATCGCTTTAAATGTATGAAAACATTTATTTCAAACAATTTTTAATTTTATAATTTATTTAATAATTTGGGTAAAATTTAAACAAAGTGACATCAGGACGGACAAGGCGACAGCTGTTTCCATTATACCTTGTACATCTCTTCAAAGCGTTTTCTCCCGGAATTGGGAGTCGAACCCGAACTCCTACGATAGTTGAAATGGTTATAAACGCATTCAGCTACGTCATGTCTTAATTATTGTAAGGTTTTTCCCAATTGCCTTCTTTCGCATATATTATCTTCCACACGTCACATAATTCGAATGTAGTTATGTGTTGAAGTTATGCATGTTTGTAAGACGGTTTTCAGAGAAACTTGGTATTTGTTGTTTTTGTTCTATTTATAGAACTACAACGAATTAACCAAATGTTGTCTACTTATATGAGTTAACCGGGGATTGCCCGTATCGCTTTAAATGTATGAAAACATTTATTTCAAGCAATTTTTAATTTTATAATTTATTTAAAAATTTGGGAAAAATTTAAACAACGTGACATCAGGACGGTTTATTATTATTTAAATGCAACTTAATTGCATCGGAAAATTTCATGTTGTACATTAAACGAAAAAAGGACCCAAAACGTTTTCGATTTTAGGTCGAAATATATCATAGGCCGTATATTACTCTACAATATTTATTATTAGGTTAACTTTGTTCGATTACAATATGCCCATTACATTAAATCGGAAATGTAATATTGTGTCCCCATTGTTGCCACTTACCCATATTGGGCTGTACGATCCTAAAAAAATTGTTCCAAAATAATTGTTAGCGCACAAAAAACTTTACAGAGAAGTAATAATTTAACCGGCCCATTTTTTTGGACAAATTTTACTCACACGTAAATACATAGGTCTTTATTTAACAGATTCTTTGTTTTTTATTTTAGTTGCTTTCGAAAAAACACGAAATCACAAATATTGAGTTAACTTTTGTTCAAACTAACCAAATTTATTTATAACAATTAATGGCAAATTTGCTCGAAAATGTTTTTGCATTTGCAGATTTAATCCTTATTTTAGATAAAGTATGTCTTATACTGAACAAAAAATAAATAAATTTGCTACAAAAATATAACACTAAATTTTTTGCATTGTCTTTTATGCTAATTTATTTTATTTCTTATTTTATTATATATTCTTTTATTTCAAATTAGTTTATTATTATTTAAATGCAACTTGACTGAATCAAAAATTGAAAAAAATACAAATTGGTCGAATTTCGACCACAGGCGATACTAGTTATTATTATTGTATAGATACCTTTAAAGTTAAATTTAGTTTTAGTGTATAGCAATTACACGGGTTAGTAGGTATTCGTTCAATTTTGCCAGTAGGTATCCAGTATGTATCCGGTTGAAAAAGTGCTGATGCGTGAAGTGAGCTGCATAGCCAGAACGTTGTATAAACTTTGCCGCGTCCCAATGGTGCTGATGAGTTGGAACTTTATTGTACAAACAATCCCCCGTCCCAATGGATTGGAACTTTACCCATCAGATGCATCTTACTCATTAGCTTAATTTTATGGGTGATGGGTAGTCAATTTCAATGAAAATAGTAATATTGTTCGTTGAGTATTGTACATGCCGGCCCCGATGCTGACTCCAGCATAAATGTTACGAAAACGTGTATTGTAGCTGACGATAATAAGGTGTGTGAAGGTTTGCCTATTAGAAGATAAAGTGGCATTTAGGCAATTAGGAAGATGTTCGTCAGAAGTCGGGATCGGTAATCTGCAGATTTTAGAAAGGTTAAGGTTATCAGGTCAGCGGGATGCAGCATTAATGGTAGAAGCCATCACCAAAAATGCAGACGGAACTAAAATATAACATGTCCTTACTCGTCCAGCATCAGTAATAGTTAAATGTACTCCAGAAGAGGCAGTAGGTCTATACCTAAATCAAAAGTTTACAGTTAAAACGTATTTGGAAATACGATCTGGGGCCAAATGAAGTTATGCTGACATTTACCCAGCATATGAATTCCTAAGAAAAGAAGAAATTGCATGTTATCCTCCAAAAGAATGCATTCTTATAACTGATCTGTCACCGGAAGTCCACCTGCAAGCGTTGGTGAACAAAACTCTTGAAGGAATGGAAAAAAAGATTGTTGAAGAGAGAAAAAAAAAGATTTAAAGAAGACATGGGGTTATTAGTAGATTTTCCAAACCAAGGCGTTGGGACGACCAATGATGGCAACACAGCCAGACGTTTTTCCCATGCCCTTCAAATGCTGCGGAAATAACGGGAGTTGACGAAAATCTAATTAAGCGATTTGCCGTCATACTTCAAACTATGTCATGTGGATTCGCCGTTGACCACAAAAATGTTTGTAGATTTGTACCCATGGTATTACATGCCATCGAGCATTCACAAAATTTTGATTCATGGGGCAGACATTATTAATAAAGCATTACTTCCAACAGAAAAGCTCTCAGAGGAAGCACTGGATAATAGAAATAAAGATTTTAAGAGCTACAGGCAAAACATCATAACAAAGATGTCTCGTAAATATACAATGGAAGATTTATTCAATATTTGTTTTTTTTTGTCCTCAATCCCCTAATATACTCTATTTCAGAAAAGAACTCGAAGGAATTTAAGGCAAATTCGACAAAGAAGCACTTAAACTATTGTCAACCCCAAAAGCAAATTTTGATCAAGGCTCCGACATCTCAGACCTATATGAAGAGTTCGACTCAAGTTTCAGCGATTAACATAACGTTATCGACTTAGATTTTTTTGATTTTGATTACAATTATTAAAGTTTATTCCAATTACTTATTACTACATACAAAAATATGCTTTTCTTCACGATAATACGTTTTCTCGAATGCATTTTTTTAACTTTGATGTAACCTTTTATAATTTAAATTTGTTTAGCTCAATAAAAACTTAAAAAGTGGTGAAATAATAATAAATATTTTCAAATAATATATTTATTTTTATGTAAAAGTGTTAGTTGGTGAGAGAGAGAGAACAGTGAATTATTTATTCCAATCGTGACTTTATATCAGCTAGGTTGATTATATATCACACTGTGCGGCTGATCCATACGACTTTCATATGATTTTACGTATGCTAAGTATGCGAAACAGCCTGTGTAGTATCGGAATGAATACTATAGTAAACGGGGTCCCTGTTTGTGTGCGGTATGGCTGTCTGCAGCACGTGGCAGGGTTAAGGAGCACTATACTCTTCGTGTGGCAATTACAATGGAAATAAATTAACTCACCGAAGCAATATGACGTATTTCACTGTCGCTAAAATTTTAGCACCGTCGTTGTCCAAAGAATAGAACCAAAACTCAGATTTAGTGTGCTTACAACTTATCTATATATTAATCCGCTAACAAAATTTCCATACAATCAATTGACAGGCTTTTTCGCATAGTTAGCGTACGTAAAATCATATAAAAGTTATATCAATCGATTCGCATGGATCAGCTGCAGTGCATAGGCCTATTTTTGTTAACAAATATTACTCTATTTGTTTATAATTAATAGAAACAGTTTTTTGTAAATTCGAAAATCTGTGCAAATATCGAAATTGCCATCCGCAGGACCCATTATGTTCACAAACCTCACTGAATTCGAAATTCCAAAAGCTGCATTGTCGCGTTGCTCAAATGTTTCATCTACACATGTACATATTCGTACGCGCCAAACGGTGAGAGAACTACTGCCTCTCTCATTTTCAGTTCAAATAAAATATTGTTTCCCATTGTTGCCACTTACCTGTATTGGTCTGTACCAAAATCCTTAAAAAATTGTTCTGAAATAAGCGCACAAAAAACTTCAAAGAGAAGTAATAACTTAACCGGCCTATTTTTTTGGACAAATTTTACTTACACGTAAATGCATAGGTCTTTATTTAAAAGACTCTTTGTTTTTATTTTAGTTGCTTTCAAAAAAACATGAAATAACAAATAATGAGTCAAGTTTTGTTCAAACTCACTAAATTTATTAATTTATAACAATTAATTGCAAATTTGACCCAAAATGTTTTTTGCATTTCCAGATTTTATGCTCATTTTAGATATAGCACGTCTTATACTGGAAAAAAATAAATAAATTTGCTACAAAGATATTACATTAAAATTTGTATATTGTCTTTTATGCTAATTTATTTTGATATTTCTCATTTTATTTTAGTATATTATCTTTTATTTCAACTTAGTTTATTATTTATATGAGTTAACCGGGGATTGCCCGTATCGCTTTAAAAATTATGAAAACATTTATTTAAAGCAATTTTTAATTTTATAATTTATTTAGGAGTTATGCATGTTTGTAAGGCGGTTTTCAGAGAAACTTTGTATTTGTTGTTGTTTTTGTTCTATCTATAGAACTACAACGAATTAACCAAATGTTGTCTACTTATATGAGTTAACCGGGGATTGCCCGTATCGCTTTAAATGTAAGAAAACATTTATTTCAAGCAAATTTTAATTTTATAATTTATTTAATAATTTGGGAAAAATTTATACAACGTGGCATCAGGACGGACAACGCGACAGCTGTTTCGATTATACCTTGTAAATCTCTTCAAAGCCTTTTCTCCCGGGAGTGGGAGTGGAACCCGCACTCCTACGGTAGTTGAAATGGTTATAAACGCATTCAGCTACGTCATGTCTTAGTTGTTGTAAAGTTTTTCACAATTGCCTTCTTTCGCATTTTTTATCTTCCACACATCACATAATTCTGGTATTAAACTTGGTATTTGTTGTTTTTGTTCTATTTATAGAACTACAACGAATTAACCAAATGTTGTCTACTTATATGAGTTAACCGGGGATTGCCCATATCGCTTTAAATGTATGAAAACATTTATTTCAAGCAATTTTTAATTTTATAATTTATTTAATAATTTGGGAAAAATTTAAACAACTTGACATCAGGACGGACAAGGCGACAGCTGTTTCGATTATACCTTGTAAATCTCTTCAAAGCCTTTTCTCCCTAGAGTGGGAGTCGAACCCACACTCCTACGATAGTTGAAATGGTTATAAACGCATTCAACTACCTCATGTCTTCGTTGTTGTAAAGTTTTTCTCAATTGCCTTCTTTCGCATATATTATCTTCCACACATCACATAATTCGTATGCGGTTATGTGTTGAAGTTATGCATGTTTGTAAGGCGGTTTTCAGAGAAACTTGGTATTTGTTGTTGTTTTTGTTCTATTTATAGAACTACAACGAATTAACCAAATGTTGTCTACTTATATGAGTTAACCGGGGATTGCCCGTATCGCTTTAAATGTATGAAAACATTTATTTCAAACAATTTTTAATTTTATAATTTATTTAATAATTTGGGTAAAATTTAAACAAAGTGACATCAGGACGGACAAGGCGACAGCTGTTTCCATTATACCCTGTACATCTCTTCAAAGCGTTTTCTCCCGGACTTGGGAGTCGAACCCGAACTCCTACGATAGTTGAAATGGTTATAAACGCATTCAGCTACGTCATGTCTTAATTATTGTAAGGTTTTTCCCAATTGCCTTCTTTCGCATATATTATCTTCCACACGTCACATAATTCGAATGTAGTTATGTGTTGAAGTTATGCATGTTTGTAAGGCGGTTTTCAGAGAAACTTGGTATTTGTTGTTTTTGTTCTATTTATAGAACTACAACGAATTAACCAAATGTTGTCTACTTATATGAGTTAACCGGGGATTGCCCGTATCGCTTTAAATGTATGAAAACATTTATTTCAAGCAATTTTTAATTTTACAATTTATTTAAAAATTTGGGAAAAATTTAAACAACGTGACATCAGGACGGTTTATTATTATTTAAAGGCAACTTGATTGCATCGGAAAATTTCATGTTGTACATTAAACGAAAAAAGGACCCAAAACGTTTTCGATTTTAGGTCGAAATATATCATAGGCCGTATATTACTCTACAATATTTATTATTAGGTTAACTTTGTTCGATTATAATATGCCCATTACATTAAATCGGAAATGTAAAATTTTTGGCTGAAAAACTTCACAAAAATTGAAACTGTGCACGTGTCCCCACTTTATAAATTTTCAATACGGAAAAAACGGCTTGGATGAATCGGAAAATTTCAGGTTGTATATGAAACGAAAGAGAAACGTCCCAAAAACGTTTTCGATTTTAGTTCAAAAAGGCAACCGGCATCATAACGGCTTTTTCCCATTTCAAAACTGTAAATGCTCGCAGGCACCAAACGGCGAGAGAACTACTCCCTCACTCATTTTCAGTTCGAATAAAATATTGTGTTCCCATTGTTGCCACTTACCCATATTGGGCTGTACGATCCTAAAAAAATTGTTCCAAAATAATTGTTAGCGCACAAAAAACTTTACAGAGAAGTAATAATTTAACCGGCCCATTTTTTTGGACAAATTTTACTCACACGTAAATACATAGGTCTTTATTTAACAGATTCTTTGTTTTTTATTTTAGTTGCTTTCGAAAAAACACGAAATCACAAATATTGAGTTAACTTTTGTTCAAACTAACCAAATTTATTTATAACAATTAATGGCAAATTTGCTCGAAAATGTTTTTGCATTTGCAGATTTAATCCTTATTTTAGATAAAGTATGTCTTATACTGAACAAAAAATAAATAAATTTGCTACAAAAATATAACACTAAATTTTTTGCATTGTCTTTTATGCTAATTTATTTTATTTCTTATTTTATTATATATTCTTTTATTTCAAATTAGTTTATTATTATTTAAATGCAACTTGACTGAATCAAAAATTGAAAAAAATACAAATTGGTCGAATTTCGACCACAGGCGATACTAGTTATTATTATTGTATAGATACTTTTAAAGTTAAATTTAGTTTTAGTGTATAGCAATTACACGGGTTAGTAGGTATTCGATCAATTTTGCAGTAGGTATCCAGTATATATCCCGTTGAAAAAGTGCTGATGCGTGAAGTGAGCTGCATAGCCAGAACGTTGTATAAACTTTGCCGCGTCCCAATGGTGCTGATGAGTTGGAACTTTATTGTACAAACAATCCCCCGTCCCAATGGATTGGAACTTTACCCATCAGATGCATCTTACTCATTAGCTTAATTTTATGGGTGATGGGTAGTCAATTTCAATGAAAATAGTAATATTGTTCGTTGAGTATTGTACATGCCGGCCCCGATGCTGACTCCAGCATAAATGTTACGAAAACGTGTATTGTAGCTGACGATAATAAGGTGTGTGAAGGTTTGCCTATTAGAAGATAAAGTGGCATTTAGGCAATTAGGAAGATGTTCGTCAGAAGTCGGGATCGGTAATCTGCAGATTTTAGAAACCGACCGCTTGTAAAGGCCTTGTTGTATGTGAACAGTGACGACCCGAACGAGGTTGTCTGATCCTGGATGAAAACCTGACCTGGCGGATTCCAGACGAGTTTCTTTAATATGTTCAGGGACTCTGCATTCTGGCGGTGAGACGTTTTATGTGGTTGAAACTTGCGGCTTCAAGAAGTTCGAGCGTGCGTATACTGCGGCTGCTTCAATCCAAGTGACCGAGTTCCATTCCACGCGTTCTGTTTACCACCCAAAGCTAACAGGCCTTTGGCGGGGTAACTTAACGAAACGTCATTATTTCTTTTAGTATAAGTGCTAACGGCCGTAATAAATAAGCGGTTTTGTATTAAATTGCATTAGGGTGGCCGGCCCTTAATTTTCCTTTGAGGTTAGCCTGTAGGCCTAAACATGCCGGCCCCCTTGCGGTACGCAACCTCGCCTTGCCCTGCTGCTAGAGTAGACAATATCTAGAGGGAGAAAGATGAGAGATTTGTCGATGGACTGTACGCATGAGTTCAAAAGTATAAAATATTCTTTATTACAAAATTCATAATTTAAAGGCAAATTCAAAATTCATAAAATTAATTTTTTTTTTTGGATATTTATATCTGCGACAATTTAGGCTTTGGATACTCCAGAGAGCACGAAGCCAAATATTGTGCTTTGCGCAAAGAGCGGACCGAATGACGCTGGCAGCACTTGGTTTAACCAAAAATTTTGGAATATAAAGATATTGCATGCACGAACTTCGGTGGAAAGCAGCGGAGCGTAACAAAATTCTAGTAGGTCACTTTCACCACACCAAAAACTTTTAACACAATTTTTAACATAATTTAGGCACAGAAATACACTGATTGGAGTTTTAGTGAGTAAAAGTTAAAATTCTGAACACATTAGCTGAATAAAAAGTGTACAAATAATTATTAAATAACAAATACAGACAGTGGTAGTTTAACAAATTCTGCTGTGGTAAGTGGTGAATGTGGCCTACTAGAATTTTGTGAAGCTTGCCTCACACTATTTTTCGTCTATGCAATGTCTCTCTATTATATCTTTTCTGGTTTAACATGATATCGGCATATACGTCTGCCCCGAGAACTAGGCGAACTGGCGACGCGATGTAGAATTTTGGATCGGCGAGACATATGTGCGTGTACACAGTCGCGATGGCTGGATCCAGGTTGTGACTAAGCGCCACTCGGTGGAAATGTGGTGTGACGACGGCATGGGTCGCAATGCGTTTGTTGTCACCGTGCTTCCCCCGCAGACACACCACACAGCCTGTCTTGCTACCTACTCGAGTTTCGTCCAGCCGCAGATCCCGGACCAAGTCGGCCGATATATCGGTATAACGGTTGATGGCGAACAAACATCGATTAGTGCTCGAACCAGGTGAAGTCGTCCTCCAGCTTCAATTTTCACGATAGCGGTCGGCGGAATAGATATCGTGGGCCGCAGTACCGGTCCAGCGACGGGGTCCAGCCCTGTACGTCCACTGCGGAACGTTAGCGGCGTCCTTAGCTAGCGAGTGGCAATGACTCCTCGAGAATCGGTGGCGGTTGACGTAGAGCGAGGCAGGCTAGTCGTGGTGGCTTCGTGACGGCGATTTGTGTTGTTGTCAGCCAGCTGGGGGCGTTGTCGTTGTCGGCGGCGACGGTGAGGGGTTCTGTTCGACTGTTGGCGCTGAATGCGCCATGGAGAGGTAATTGCCACAAAAATTGCCCAAAAGTGCTTCACGCATCCGTTCCTCGGGCGTCTTAGATCGATAGACTGGGCAGAGACGGATCGGATGCCTAGCCGAACACAAATGGCATGGGACCTTGAAGTAGCTGGCCTTCTTTTCATATAAATAAAAAAATAAAAAATAAATGTAAGGCGCGATAATCTCCGAAGAGATCTAAGGCCGAGCTTCTCTTCCAATTTGCGTCGTGCTCCTCTTGATTTTCCCTACAAATTGGCCGGACGGGACCTACATGTTTTATGCCGACTCCGAACGGCATCTGCAAGGCAGATGAGTTTTCACTGAAAGCTTTTCATGGCAGAAATACACCCGGAGCGCTTGCCAAACACTGCCGAGGGGCGACCCCGCTTAGAAAAATTGTCTTCTAATTGAAAAACCTTATTTCTAAAATTTTGATGTTGCTTTGCCCGGGGTGCGAACCCAGGGCATACGGTATGATAGGCGGAGCACGCTACCATCACACCACGGTGGCCGCCATATACCTGTCTGTAGAGATTATTTTTCAAAAAAAATATCTGGTTGTGGCTGAGTGAAGAGATTACCTCAAAATTTTGACTCATAAAATTCTTCAAGTATACAAATTTTAGAAAAAAAGTTCAAGTTTTGGGGTTATATTTGTGTCCCCTATTGTATTTTAAATTGCAGAAACTTACTATAAATTGTGGTGATGTTTACTATAAACCACACTGGGCTCCCACCAACAAGGTGCAAAACTTTGCTGGATTAATGTGTGGACATTATTACACTAGTGGCTAGTTCGGTTATTACCCCTTCCCTTGTATGTGACAATACACTACTCTTTCTCCTCATACGTTCGTAAACGATTTGGTATACTTTTTTAATTGGTATCTCATTGAATAGCAACGTCTTATTTGCTATTAACGACCTACCAGACTATTTGGTACATTTGGCTTTTTGGCCTAAAATGGTGCAGGGTGAGTAAAGTGCTCATTAATTGCGGCCATGGTTGCTTGTTCAGTTTGTAAGGTAAGGCATTTCCTGAATGGAGAAATGTCATTATGAAAAATGCACGCGGTTGTACGGTGGCATAGCAGCGGTAATTATAGTAAATTTATTTGTAATTTCATTTTCTATTATTTTTTTCTTATATTTTCAGGTAAAATGCAATGAAGTGGTCGACTTTCATGAATAATCCTGGGCGTTGAATGATTCAGTAAGCAAAAAATATATAAATGTCATAAATAATGATGACACTTTTCTATGGTGATCCTGAGCTAGTAATTGCATTGAATAGAAAAGTTGTTTTTATTGACCCTCAAAATCGACAATAAAAATTTGTTAACAATTGGGTACTATCTTTAACTTATCTAAAGTTTCTGCCGACCCTTGACATTCCGTAGTCAGTTTGAAGAAATTATAATTGTCATTGGTAGCTTTGGACATATGCATACAATATTCGTTTTACCAACAGAAGTTAGAGCCTCTGTACTACCGCTGCGTTGAATTTCTTTCGGCTGTGAATTTGACGATGTCTTTTCAGGTTTAGTTAGCGGAGCAGCTTTTGATCAAGTATTTGAGGAACCTGCGCTTTTATTGTTGGCTTCGCCATGGGCAACAACATTTTTATTTAACTTTTCTTTGCCACAAAATTGGCGGTGTTGTGGCGATGCCTAACGTTGACACTCTAATCCACAAAAATATGTTTGACAACGCGCACATACCATGATACATGTATCATGGCACATACTATATCACACAAACATTGCAAGTGGCGCATTTTGCTATATCGACAGGGCGACCAATTTTCCTATCCTTATGATTATTTTCATATGTAAGATGAGTTGCATCGTACAATCCCAAATATTGACTCGCTGTCTTACTATTAATTGTTGCTAACATATTGTTTAGTAGCTGATTAAACCTTTCCTATTCTGTTAGTTTACGTGACCTTTTCGGTGGATTGCAAGAATCATCATCACCACTCAGAGCTGGGTGAATATAGTGGCGATGGCGGTGAGCCGGTGAGTACTGTGGTGAGCCCGGTGTATACTGCGGTGGGCCAGGGGAATAATCGTGTGAAGGTGATGGCGGTGAATATTTAACACCCGTTTGCGAATATGCAGAGCTGGGTTTGCACTCATTCTAGCATTTTCCATTGATGCGCAGCTAGCAGGCGAGCCTACAACACGAGAAGGTAAATTCATTAGACCTGCGGAAGCAGCTGAAGACGTGGATGCGCTATTATTGATCATGCTTGCTGTGTGTAAATTGGGTACGTTGGAGTTCAATTTGCTAGTGAGATTTGGCAGCCAGTTGGACAATGGTTCCGCAAAAAAGCTCTTCAAATACCTTGCGTAGAATTTTCATCGCTTGTGATGCGGGTGTTAATTTCAAGGTCTCGAAGGGACATTTGCGAAAGCAAAGGCGACAAAACTGTTGCCACTCCAGTCATTACAGTCTACTACACTTGAGCCGTTATCAGTTGATAGTTTGCGAGTGGAATGTATCAAACTAAAATGTTCTGCTGCAGATAAAATCTCACGCTTAGCCTTAGTTACATCCTCTTTACGGCCAGTCACTACGAAAACGGGCTCCTCACCACGCACAGGAGTATTTATATACGTATTGGGTTTTGTTCGCAGTGCCTTGATTTTAAACCGAAACTTTAAATTAAATGGTATTTTTTAGTCTTCTAAATTTTCTTTTTGTTTAGTAATTTTCATTGAGTTTAGAAAACGTCATTTAAAATTTGACTTTTGCCGCTGCATAGAGCTGACGGTTAGATTTAACTACGCGTGTGTCTACAAGACTTAAGGGCAACAGCAATCTATGAGCACTGCATGCAGAGCTTCTGTACAAATATTTTGGGCCTTACTTTGGTATGCCATATTAAATGATTTCCATGTTTTCAACAGACATTTCGATTAAAGCATAGCACATACAAAGAATAGGAGATCTTGCGAATTAATTCAAATATTTTTAAGTGTAATGTTATTCTTGTCTAGTAGATTTTTTTTTTTCTTTTTTCAAGGTACAATTCAGATGCTATCACATTATTTTACAGCCTGGAGTCGCGTTGTCCTTTTACGGTAATGGCATTGAGGGGGATCGTAACGATTCGTATCCACAAAAATGCTGTGTTTGCACAGCCATCTTGTGTGGTATTGACTAAAAATTTTCTTCTTATCTCTGGTAGTGAGTACGTTTGTGATATCCGACTAAAAATTTGCAAAGTACTTCCACAAGCCTTTTTAGGGCCAGCGCGCGCTCTAGATTTTATAATCACTGATAAGACATGCTTATAGTCAGACATATATCCATACAATATTCTAGGAGTGGAGCGGAAAAAACGGAAACCAGAAATGATGCAATATTAATGTACATTGGTAAGACCATATATTGTACGATTGTAGCATTTAGAATTATGCAGATGGGTGGGCCATACGTACAATCTTACCGCCCCTTCTATGACGTCGTGATACCTAAATATCTTAAGATAACCCCAACCACTACTCGGTTTATGGTTGCTTCATCTTAGCTCACTAATCTGGTAACAACGCTTTTGTATCACGGGCATTAAAATCATTCTGGAAAGCATGGGAAATTGAACCTATCTTAACTTTATCCAGCGTAGAGTATCGATTTCATATATATTCACAATGGTTTTAAAATTTGACATTACATTGACAGTTCTTTTGGCGAACATTTTGTAGATTCCATTATTCGGTAAATTTTGTTATGGGATTGCTCAAATCCGGTGAGGATTCCATTAGGTAAAAGGCATGCTGAAATAGCTTCCTCTTCCTCATCGGCAGCTGGTTTTGGAGATGTGTTGTAAATTATATTGTGAAATTATTCGTAAAGCGTATTATAGTACACGATTAATCGTAAAGAATTGTTTTTGAAACGTAGACCTAACAGCGTTACGCAGACGCTATCAATGAGGTACAAATATTTTCAATGCGTTATTAGAACTCTGGCTCGTTATCCTAACATCTATTGCACTCCCTTTTGCTAGTTAGCCGATATTGATGCATGATCTTATCAAAACTCGCTGATTCATTAACGTGACCCGTTGTTGTTTTGCAAAATGCATATTCCTTTCCGAATTCAGAGAAAGGGTCTGCGAAGTACTTGCACACTTCAGCTGAAAAAAGGGTTTTGTTAATTGCCCAACAGTACACATGTATGTACATGTACATATGATACTTGTTTGATTTCGACTGGCTAATTATTGAATTTGTGGTAAAACTGTTTGATGTATTGCGTGAAAATACTCGGTTGAAATTCCACTAGATTGCCTATTTTCACGGTGTGGAAACATTGGTTTGGGATTTCGTGAAGTGGAATACTATCGGCAAAGGTTTTAATTGGATGCAGCAGATTCTTCTGCCTCCTCGCGATGGTAGGACAAGATGATGAGTTTTACCAAGGGTCGGGTTATCTGGCCTTTCATCGTCATGATATCCACCACTCTGACGCGATCGTCAGTTCCTGGGTGTAATTTAACCACCCGTCCGAGTCTCCATTCATTTGGAGACAAGTGGTCCTCCTTGATTACGACCAGGTCCCCGATTTTCAGGTTCGTTTTGGGAAATCTCCATTTATTTCTTTTCTGCAGTTCAGAGAGGTATTCCGATTTCCACCTCTTGCAGAAGGAGTGATGTAGGGATTTTAACTTTTGCCATCGATTTATGATTGAGGCAGAGTTTTCGCTGGCGTCAGGTTCTGGTGGAGATAAGAGATGTCCTCCTACCAAAAAGTGACCTGGGGTTAGTGGCTCCAGGTCTGATGCATTGTTTGACGCAGGGCTCAATGGTCGGGAGTTGAGGCAGGCTTCGATCCTGCATAGCAAAGTCGCAAACTCCTCAAAGGTGAATTTGCTACCTGAAGCGATTTTTGTGAAGTGGATTTTAAAACTTTCACTCCCGCCTCCCACAGTCCCCCCATGTGAGGAGCTGATGCGGGAATGAAGTGCCACGATAAAGATTGATGGGGGTACTTGGATATGGTGTTTTGCATTTGTTTTGGGCATTTTGTAGGAATTCCCTCAATTTCGCTTTAAGTGCTCTAGAAGCCCCGACAAAATTCGTGCCATTGTCGGAAAACATCTTACTAGGGCAGCCTCTTCGCGAAACGAACCTCGCAAATGCTGCTAAAAATGATTGAGTGCTGAGGTCGGAGGTGGGTTCCAGGTGAATCGCTTTCGTTGCAAAGCAAACGAACAAGCATACATACCCCTTCGACACTCTACAACCTCGTCCCCGAAAGTTCTTTATATCTAAGGGTCCCGCAAAATCGACTTCTGTATTTGTGAATGCCCGTGAGTACGTAGATCTCTCCTTGGGTAAAATTCCCATTAGCTGGGTTTGAACACGTTTTCGGTAAATCGTGCATTCCTTACAATTGTGGATCGTCGATTTTATCATATTCTTGACTCGTGGTATCCAATACTGCGTGCGGATGAGGCGTAGCATAAGTTGGTTTTCCCCATGGAGTGAGATCCTATGGGTAAATTTTACGATAAGACGCGACAACTGGCAATTATACGGCAAAATAACTGGGTGTCGCTCGTTGTACGGGATATCTTCGGAAGCTATAAGGCGTCCGCCTGCCATCATAACCCCCTCTTCATCTAAGAATGGGTTCAGTGGTAGTACCTCGCTCTTTGCTCCTATAAGTTCTTTAGATTTTAAAGCTGAATACTCCTCCCCATAATGCCTCTTTTGATAGATAATAGTCAGACGTTGGGTCGTTGCTTTTATTTCGCTCGACGAAATTGAGCAAGACTTCGCCTGAAATGAGGCTCTTGTTGTTGGGTTAGTTCTTTGAAAGAATCTCCAGATGTAGGATAGTACTTTCAAAGCTCTCGAGAGGTCACAAAATCTTGTGAGGATATCAGAGTCTGTATCTACTATTGATGAGTGTAGCTGGACCCGATTTTCTTCTGACGTGGTGGTATATTCTGTTTCTTGGGTAGGCTAATTTGAGCTATATTCATGAAGCCAAGAGGGGCCCTCCCACCACAGGGCTTTGTTGATAAGATCTTCAACGGGTATACCTCTACTTGCGAGATCTGCCGGGTTTGATGCCGAGTCGACATGAAGCCAGTTTTCTTTCCCTACTTTGTCAATTATTTTTGTCACCCTATGGGCAACGAAAGTGGACCACGAGCATGGGGGTTTGCGAATCCATGCAAGGACGATTGTCGAATCCGTCCATAGATAGGTTGTAGGGTTGTTAAAATTAAGATTTTTTGCGACTGACTCTACTATTTCTGCTAGCAGAACCATACCACATAGTTCAAGGCGGGGTAGAGATATAGTCTTCACCGGGGCTACACGGTTTTTTGCGAAGAGCAGATTTATCTACTTGTACCCTCAGGTATATTACGGCTACGTATGCTTTCTCGGAAGCATCGCAAAAGCCATGTAGTTCGCTACTCGCTACCGGGGAAAACTGTACCCAACGTGGTATACGAATGCTTTCAATGTTTCGGTAGCTTTCTAAAAAATCATGCCATCTATCTAATACCGCGGGAGATACGGCTTCGTCCCAGCCCGAGCCTTCCAGCCAAATACCTTGCATAATGATTTTCGAGGTAATAATAAATGGCCCTAGCCAACCTAGTGGATCAAATAATTTTGCTATAGCAGACAATATTGTTCTCTTTGTGAACACGACTTGGTTATCTATTGGTTTCATAGAAAATTAGAAATAATCAGAGTGGGCATTCCACCTGATCCCTAACGCTTTAACCATGCTACCATCTTAAAAATTTAAAAAGTTTTCATTTAATAAATGCGATCTTGGAATACCTTCCAGTAGTTGGTCGCAATTGGAAGTCCAATTCCTGAGGGAGAAGCCGGCTGATTGTAATACCGCTCGGATTTCGTCCCTTGCCTTCGTGGCGGTGGCAATGGTGTGTTCGCCCGCTAAAACGTCGTCGACATACATAAACTGTCCTAGGATGTCCGATGCGATGGGATAGGTTTCCTCTACGTCCTCTGCTAATTGGAGAAGGGTCCTTATGGCCAGATAGGGCGCGCAGTTCACTCCGGAGGTCACGGTCTTCAATTCGTATAGGCTGATGGGTTCGCTGGTGGATGACCTGAAGACGATGCGTTAATACCTGGTGTCCATGGGCTCGAGCAATATCTGCCGGTACATCTTTTCGATGTCACTGTTGAATACGTATCGGAACAATCTCCAACGGAGTATGAGAATCGTTAGATCACTCTGAAGGACTGGGCCTGAATGAAGGACATCATTTAAACTGATTCCATTAGCAGTGGAACAGGAGGCGTTAAAAACAGCTCTCACTTTAGTGGTGGTGCTTTCTTCCTTAATTACTGCGTGATGGGGTAAAAAATAGGTATCGCATGTATCTGCCGGAACATGCTCTTCTACCCGTGCCATATGAGCTAACGTTTCGTACTCTGATACGACTCGGTTATATTCCGTCTGCAATTCGGGATTTTTCGCTAACCGGGTTTCATTTCTGAAAAATTGTGAGCACGCGCTCTTAAGCGACGGACCTAATGAGATACCCTTTTTAAAATCCTGCTTAAAAGGCAAAGACACGATATATTTGCCATCCTCATTTCTTTTGGTGGTTTTTGATACAACTCTTCGCAGTAATTTTCGTCTTTGGTATAAATATGGTTTTTGGGAATGTCTTCCAGCTCCCAAAATGACGCTATTTGTATGTCCAGCGATACCTCATTAAAAAATGACACACACCTGCGGCCGGGCTGGCCGTTTCCGTTTGGCCAGTTAATATCCAACCAAACACTGTTTCCTGCGCAAGGAGGGTGCCTAAAACATTATTTCGTATACCGCCTAGCATTATCTGTGCGTAAATATCCCCACCCAGAATAAGATCTACTTGTTCATTTACAAAGAACCTCCGATCTGCTAGCACCAATTCCGAGAAAACTTGGGATAAAACCAATGCTGTGGTGTGTATGCGTACATTCGGGTTTATTGATGACCGCAACTGAATGAAGTATGCCTCTTTCACTTGGGCTGACATCGTGTTGTTTATCCCTGACACTTGTGCATTTAGCTTCTGACTGGGCAAATTTATTCTTCTCTTAAGTCGCTCCGAAATGAACGAGCACTCTGATCCGGAGTCTATTAGGGCGCGGGCCGAAAAGTTTTCATTGTTATAAAAGATATTGACTTGCGCAGTACCTAATAGAACCCCCTTGCTTGTATTCGCGAAACAGGAATTGAAGTTGGTTGGTTGATTATTTGCCGTGGCAAACTGACGTTGGGCCTGATCCTGTGCCGAAGTAGATGGTCTTTGATCTAACTGTGTTTGTTGGGTTGTGGTTGGTCTTGCACTCGTGCCCGCATTTTGTCGAATATGCAGGAGTGTATGATGCCTTGGATGGCAAATGCTACAATTAAAGGAGCACGTACATTTGGATACTGTGTGTTTTGCCGAGAGGCAATTAAGACACCCCCGAACATGTCACGGAAAGTTGGCCAGGAAAGGTAGTCACCTTTGAATGCATCCGTATCGCACGGAGGTAGTCGCATGCTGTGTTCCTGATCAGGTGTACCTTCTCCCTCCTTATCGCGTTTAGTTAGCTTTGCTATTAATTCAGCCATGGTCGCACTGCCGCGTAAATATGCGGAATACGTTGCTTGGTATTTCGGTTTGGCCAGCGCTAACACCTTTTTGTCTGCCGTTTCAGAGTACAAGAGATCCTCATAAGCTAGCTTTGCCTTTCTCCAATTGTGCTTTAACTCTCTTGTATTTTGTGAGTTCAGCTTGAGGTCTGTCGTTGAACTCAGCCTCAAACTGTGCCACCTCAATTAGAAAATTCGAGTTTGATTCTCAGAAGCAAAGGGAAGGGTTTCAATAACCTAACACCACCACTCGAAAAATTTTAACGCAAAAGAAATATTTTGGAATCACCTGTTTATGATCTTTTCAAATTTATTATAACCAAATATATGACTGTAAATTAAATTTTCAGCTCTTCACCACTGAATACTAGAATTTATGAAAAATAATTATATACGTGTGTGTGATATAAGTATAATAAAATATGTGTATGAAGATACAGTGAACAAAAAATCTAATATAAATGTGGGGATTAAACGACTCAGACCCAATTTATATTGCTTTTAAAATAAAAGAAGATATTCTATTTAAAATGAAAAACCAGTGAGCCTGTATGTGTGACCGGTGTGCAATACAATATGTGAGGTTATGCCTCCTCCGCTAAAATGAATATTGCTGGTGCTAAGTGTCCAAAGAAAATTGCTTGCCACAATTAACGAGTGTAGCTAGAGCCAATAAATGGTCTATTGCAATATGGGCGTTTGTGTTTGCACGTTTAAATTTTTAAACCAGCAGAAAGCACTGTGTTGGCAAGTTTTTCAATATTCTGATAACGACCAAACTGGTGTCATAGAAGTTTGGACAAGCACCTTTTTGTCACGAATAAATTCAAAATTTGTTTAATGATTTATAAACGCGATGGTTGCAAGAACCGAAAGTGCAGTGCAGTGTAACGATTTAAGGAAAATTAATAAGATTTAAAACCACTGACTGCTAACTACGGGTGGGTGAGAGTATTGGATAGACAAAGGCTTTTGTAATAGCACTGGATTAACTATTTTTATCACCGCATGTGATTTATATGAAATAAAATTAACCACTTTTTTCTTGTGTCACTTTTTTAATCTGAGCACATACCTTTCAACCAAACGTTCTATTGGTGTATTGACGCTCAACAAATTCCGTTGCTTTGTCCGGAATGGCTTTGTAGTCAACGCTTAATGTCATGATTTGATAAATTTTATTGCTTTTGTTAGTGGACTGTATCTCGATATAGTTCTGACTCCTTTACTGGCGCTGATGGACCATGAAAACCTGACCTGGCGGATTCCAAACGAGTTTCTTTAATATTTTCAGGGACTCTGCGTTCTGGCGGTGAGACGTTTTATGTTGTTTAAACTTGCGGCTTCAAGACGTTCGAGCGTGCGTATACTGTGGCTGCTTCAATCCAAGTGACCGAGTTCCATTCCACGCGTTCCGTTTACCCCCCTGTTGGACCAAACGTTGGAGTTCAACATATTGTGTAGGCAAAGATTTGTTTGCAGCCGACGTTTCGGTCGAGACAGCAAGGCGTCTCCTATTAAAAAATGTCCCGGAGTGAGCACCAACAAGTCATCGGGATCTGAGGTTAGTGGGCACAATGGCCTCGAATTGAGGCACGCCTCGATACGAATTAAAACGGATGATAGCTGTTCATATGTCAGTCGCGTTCCACGGACGGCTCTTTTCAAATGGTATTTGATGGATTTTACATTGGCCTCCCAAAGCCCGACAAAGTTGGGGGAGTGGTGTGGATTGAAATGCCATTGAATATGCTGCTCAGTTAGTTTGTGAATTACTTCGCGTTCAAATTCGTCTCGAAATTTTTGGTAATTGGTTTTGAGAATGGCTTCTGCACCAATGAAGTTAGTCACAGTAAATGTCGTGACAAAGTCCACTTCGTCCAATAAATCGCTGTAAAGTCCATAAAAAATGTTCGGTAGACAGGCTGGTGACTGCTTCAAGATGCACCGCCTTCGTAGCCAGGCAGATGAATATGGCAATGTAGCCTTTCGATACAGTGTTCCCTCGATACTTCGACAATTTCAATTCAATGGCACCTGTGTAGTCGATTCTAATTGCTATAAACGCGCGTTGAGGGGAATTAACTCGGTGAGCGGCCAAGTCTCCCATTAATTGCGTCAATGACTGGGGTTTATTACGAAAGCACGTGATGCAATGTGGAAGTTGATTACACACTGTTTTTTGGCCATGTATTATCCAAAACTGCCGTCGAATGTATGCTAACGATAATTGCGTGCCACCATGTAAAGGGATCATAGGATGCCTTTGATCGTATGGCAGATTGGCATGTTTTAAGCGAACGCGAACAACTTTATTGGCGTCTATGAATGGTGTTAAACTGATTAGTGGACCATTGGTAGACAAGTTGGTATTCGATTTGATGCATCGCGTTTCGGCTCCAAAAGCTTTCCACTGTACTAAGTAAACAATTCGATAGAGACTTGATTGCAGTTCGTTAGCTGTGCGCGGTCCGTAATTTTTGTCACCAACATTAGCTTTGCGGAGATTATGAAAAAATCTAAGAAGCCAAGCTGTTACACGTATAAGTTGATTGTAAGAAGAATATCGAAGTATAAACGACGTGTGTATGACTACCGTATACGTTAACATCTTAGTCGGTTTTTCTTCTGTCATTGTGCTGTCGATTTCTTCGCGGTTCATGAAGGAAACAGGCCAAGCCGATTTATCTTTCCGCAACCAAGCAGGCCCTTGCACCAAACCAAACACCACAACCGGATTTCACCACAGCGCTGTTGTAGATGTTTTTGTGCCCAGTTGGCAATGGTTGTGGCCAATACTGCTCCACACAGCTCGACCGTGGAATTGCATAAGCAACGGATGAGCCATCGCAGAAGGCATGTAATTCCAAGGAATGAATGTTTGAAGTGTAGGTAAGCCATCGAGGTATGGCAATCTCCTCTATATGAGGAAGCGCCGCAACGAAATTACGCCAAGCGGTTACAACTGAGGACGGTAGCTCTTCGTCCCAGTATAAACCCGACTGTTTTCCGTCGTGGCGCGTCAATTTCAATATCCAGATTTCCTTTAAGATTATCTTTGCAGCAATAGTTATTGGACTTAAGAGTCCAAGTGGGTCGAATATTCGTGCTACAGTACCTAACACCGATCGTTTAGTCGCTAATTGTAAAATTTGAGGAAAACGTGAGAACTTGAACTAAATGAATGATGTTCTGCGGGGATGGATTGCAAGAGATCAGGTGTATTGACCGGCAGATCGGAGGGCTGAAATAAGTTGATTGCGCATTTGTATTGCTTTAGCGACTGTGTCGCTACCACTAAGTACATCGTTTACGTAAATATCATTCAGTAAAATGTCCTCGGGGCAAACGCTCTTTCTCATCACTGGCGATTTGGTGAATAACCCTTATTGCAGTATATCGAGCTGAAGCCGTGCCGAAGGTAACCGTGGCAGTATTCTTGCACTTGTCCATCCGTAGCTCGCCAAAGCATTCGTTGGTAATGCACATCATCTGGATGCATGTCAATGCATCGGTGCATCTTTTGGATGTCGTCTATAAAAACAAATTTGTGTAAACGCCAATTAAGAATAAGTGCAGGTAGGTCATTTTGCAATGGTGGACCAGTGTACAACAAATCATTTAACGAACGGCCATTTGACGCTTTTGACGAAGCATCATAAACGGTTCGAATTTTCGTGGTGGAGTTATCCATCTTGAGTACTGCATGATGTGGTAAGACGCTGGAGCTAAACGTAGGCTTATTTGTTTCAGTCAGCGAATAATGTTGTTCTTCGCTGCACGTCGCTGGAATGATTTGGTTGCAGTGAAAGTAGTCGTCTATACCCTACGTGTATTGAGAACAAAATGTATCGTCGCGCTTAAATTTACGCTCCAGTTGTAAAAAACGATTGAGTGCGATTTGTCTGGATCGGCCTAAAGTTTGATTAGGTTCGTAGATTGATTTTAATGGAAGTCGAAGCAGGTACTTTCCATTAGCTTGTCTCACATGGGTTTTTCAAAAAAACTCTTCGCACCATTTGTCTTGCTGTGACATTGTGTTTCCGGCAGGCACTTGTTCGCTGTCGTAGAATTTTTGCACAAGCGCTTCTAATTTAATGTTAGTATGATGGCAGCGCACCTTGATAGCAGGAGGTGGGGAAGAATCGATTCGACCCAGCAAAATCCAGCCGAGATGGGTTTTTTGAGCAATCGGCTGATTGAACGCACCGATCCTCATTTCCGGTAGTAAGATTGCGCAATTATATCAGCGCCAAGAATGACGTCAATTTTCTTAGGATGATAGTATAAAGGGTCTGCCAGAGTGAGACCTTGAATATGTTTCATTTCTTGTGGAACACAGCGCCGACTTGGCTGTTCCGCAGTGAGATGAGTCAGAACGTAAGCGCTTTCGATGGGAACAGCAAAATTTTCGTTGAGAATGTATAGTGCAGCTCGCTACAAATTTCGACTGGCTCAGAGCACTAGAACCAGGTTAGGTTAGGTAGTAGTGGCTGCCCCATGTTCACGCCTCTGCCAGTATCAGTTGGCCCGTTGTGGTACCACAGAAAGACACCATTAGCCCTCTTCGAACCATTTCGAGGACTTGATAAAAGCTACCAAGTCCCTTATATCATGCTCCCAGACCTGGCGTAGATCGCTCAGGAAGGAAGATCCCAGACAGCGTTGTTTGGGGACACTTAAGGCCGGGCAGTTGCAGATGAGGTGCATCACCGTTTCCTCTACCTCGTCTTCTTTACAACTTCTGCAGTATCGTCGGAAGGGCGCTCCTAGCCTTTCCGCATGCCTTCCGATGAGGCAGTGCCCAGTCAGAACTCGTACAAGTGAGGAGATTTTGTTCCTTCTTAGGGTATAGACGTGACGGGATCTCTTAGTATCCCATTTAGGCCAGGGTTGCTTTGATATTCTACATCCCGGGGTTAGTAGCCATCTTTCGTTGGCTTGACTGTAGGTATATTCTTTTAGCATTAGCTTGCAGGTGGCAAAAGGCATAACTAGGCGTTCTTTGTCAGGAAGAATCTGTCTGGTCGTACCCTGCCTAGCAAGTTCGTCTGCAGCGAAGTTTCCCTCTATGTCCCTGTGTCCCGGGACCCATGTGAGGTGTACTCGGTTCTGTTGGGCCATCTCCTGAAGAGATCGACGTCAGTTAGTGTCAGTTAGGAGTTGAATGAATAGGAACCAAGGGATTTTATTTCCGGTTGGCTATCGCTGAAAATAAAGATTTCCTTGCCGGTATTCTGTGTGCCTATTTGAGTCGCGACTTCCATGATAGCTGCTACTTCTGCTTGGAAGACGCTGCAATGACCAGGTAGTTTGAAAGAAAGTTGGAGATTTTGGTCCTTTGAAAAGCAACTACCCCGTATAGCAGTATGGGTCGGATAACCGATGTGTAGATCCATCTGCAAATGTTGGGGGCAAGATCCCATTTATTGCCTATGGCTCTTTTACACGTGAAAAAAGCGATATACGTTTTTTTTTGGCGCTGGATAATATCTTTCCAGTTCAACCTTTTGTCCAGGACCATGCTTAGGAATTTAGCCCTATCGGCCAGATTAAGGCGCACTCCATTTAGTTCCGGTAGGGTTAGGGGTGCTATTTTGTACCGTTTGGTGTGTTCCACTTTGTCTGAATTGACGCTGAGTCCGCATCTGGAGGCCCACGAGGAAACCTCCCGCAGTGCTACTGCATCAAGTCACACAATGTTTGGGGGAATTTGCCCCTCTAAGCAATGGTAGTCCGCATATGCCACAACCTTGCCGCCACCCCAACGTGTGTCTCGTAATAGCGAGTTCACCGTTAGGTTCCATAAGAGCGGGGAAAGAACGCCGCCCTGAGGCTTGCCTCTTGTGACATAGCGTATTATATCAGACTTCCCCATGAATAAAAGTATTTTCCTTCCCCTGAGTAGTTGATCGATTAGTCCCACGAGGAACGTTGTTACGCCCAGATCCGTCAAAGCGTTATTGACGGCGTTGAAGGCTCCTTTAATATCTAGGAAGGCCACTACACAGAAATCCTTTTCGATCAGGGATGTTTCTATAGTAGAGACTAGGCTGTGCAGCGCAGTCTCAGTGGATTTACCCTTGATGTAGGCATGTTGATAGCCAGATATGAGCTTGCTATCAATAGTGGTCGTGATGAAATCACTTATGATCATCTCTAGGCTCTTTAGCACAAAGGACGAGAGACTAATCGGTCTGTAGTCCTTTGGCTCGTAATGAGAGGCTTTACCAGCCTTAGGAATGAAGATGACCGTAGCGTTTCTGCACGCATGCGGAATAAAATTTAAGGCCAAACAGGCAGAATAGATATGACAGCCATCTGCCTGTTACCCCCAAGGAGTTAATAAGTTGTGCGGGAATGATCCCGTCCGGTCCGGCAGCCTTGAAAGGTTTAAAGCTTTTAACTGCCCACTTAACCCTCTCCTCCGATATGGGTATATTTACGGACAGATTTGTTACAGGTACTTCTGGTGGGTAGTTCTGGTTTCCAGGAAAATGTGTGTCCAGGAGCAGATCTAGAGTCTGCCCTTCTGAGCTGGTCCAGGTACGGTCATGCCTCCGCAAAAAGCTCATTTCTGTTTGGGATTTTGAAAGCAAGCATCGCAGCCTTGCTGTGTCGTCAACGCTGTTTACTTCTGTGCAGAAGTTTCCCACGAAGTTCTCTTCGCCTGTCTTAGGGCTTTTTTGTATGCCCTTTAATTGTCTTTGTATAATATCATTGTGGCTCGTTGTCTAGGCTTTTTGCCCTGTTATACTGTGTCCTGCAGGATTTGCGAAGTAAGTCCAAGTCATGGAACTACCAGTGGGGTTTGCGCTTTCCGCATGGTTTTGGCTCTGGGCAAGCCTGTTGGAGGGCATTAGAGAGTGTCGTTGTAAAGGTCGCTACCAGATCCTCCAGCTCCTCCGTTGAAGAGGGGATTTGTGAGGGCAATTCCTGTAGGTCTCTAGTTATCAGATAATTGTCGGTTTCCCTGTTCGTATTGTGCGGGTTGCGTTTTACGATGGGTTGTTCCACCAAAAAGTCTATCACAACTTCGATGTAGCGGTGGTCTGAGAAGGAGTGTTCCTCTAGAACACGCAATTTTTTTACATATCGATACATACTTTCACTACAAATGGTGAGGTCTATGACCTGTCTGCGATTTTTAGTAATAAAAGGTGGTTCGTTAGCAATGTTGCAAACTACCAGGTTAGTTGTTAAAAGGTAATCAAAAAGTGACTCACCACAAGTGTTGATATCGGAACTCCCCCATTGGACGTGATGCGCATTTGCGTCTGCTCCGATAATTAAGAGGCCTTTGCTGGGGTCGGCCACCATTTCTTTCACCATCCTATGGGGGGGGGAGGCTCCTCAGCATCATACGGCATGTACACAGATGTCATCGTTATGTCAGTGTTCCCAACTGCCAAGCTGACCGCAGTCATGTCGCCATTGCTATATTTAGGTAAAAGAAAGATGTTAACTCAGACTTTACCAGGATGCAGGTTGTAACATTACCTTCTGCTAAAGCTCGGATGAGCTTGAACCCACTGGCCCCCAAACCACAGATCCTGGAGTTATTTACCCAGTGTTCTTGGATGAGGACCACGTCGAAGTCGCCTTTAGAAAGGCGACTAATGAGAGCACCTGCTGCTTTAGATTTGTGGACGCTTATCTGAAGCACCCTCAGTTTGAGTTGATCCAGACTCCCCTCTCTCCACTACCGTAACGTCGGCTTCTTCCCCGTCGCTATCCAGTAGATAATCCTCCATCGTCAGATTGCCCAGAGCACCTGCACAATCTGACGAGGCGGAAACCATACTCTCTGCGCCGGAGAGCTCCGCTTTCCAGGCAGCCGAAAGGGATGCGCGTTGCGCGTCGCCACGGTATACATGTCTTCGACATCGTCGACGCCGTAATACACCCTTCCGTTGCTCCTACTGAGGTGCTCGAGAACATCTTTATTGAGGGCCAAGACGACCTGCCTCCTCGGTCCTACAGCGTCCTCGACTCGGATTACGCTCCAGTCGTGCGCCGGGAGAGCCGGGTTCATGACCTGCGGCATTCGCAGAATACTCTCTGGTTCACCTGGAGTTGCTGGAACCCATGCTCTTGCCCTTGGCCTGGCTGGAATGTCCTTCCAGTCGACGACCTCTATCTTAGCCCCGAGATAGACAGGGCCTAGCCTTGCAGCTGCTGCTTTATATAGAGCAACACTTCTTGCGTCGTCGCAAGCGAGGACCTTGATCTGGCCATGGTACCATCCCGCATCAGAACCACGTGGAGGATTGCCCGGAATCTCCATCATGACGTCGAGAACGGCGACGCCGTAATACACCCTTCCATTGCTCCTACTGAGGTGCTCGAGAACATCTTTATTGAGGGCGAAGACGACCTGCCTCCTCGGTCCTATAGCGTCCTCGACTCGGATTACACTCCAGTCGTGCGTCGGGAGAGCCGGGTTCATGACCTGCGGCATACGCAGAATTCTCTCTGGTTCAGCTGGAGTTGCTGGAACCCATGCTCTTGCCCTTGGCCTGGCTGGAATGTCCTTCCAGTCGACGACCTCTATCTTAGCCCCGAGATAGACAGGGCCCAGCCTTGCCGTTGCTGCTTTATATAGAGCAACAGATCTTGCGTCGTCGCAAGCGAGGACCTTGATCTGGCCATGATACCATCCCGCATCAGAACCACGTGGAGGGGTGCCCGGAATCTCCATCATGACGTCGAGAACATCGGTGCCGATTTCGTTCCGGACATACGGCCACCGGTCTTTCGGGATGGCCCCACGGTCATTTCCGCGGTCCAGGATCTCTATAAGGATCCTGTCCTTGGCCACCTCGGCAAAACTGGGCTTACCTGCCCCAGGGTGTAGTTGCTGCCTTTTCGGAGGAGGTTTGATATCCTCGTCCGACCTTTGGCGTTTGTCGGGGTAGCGCTGCTTGCAGCCGGCGCTAGAGTTCTCCGGAAATTTGGCAGCAGGGCTTGCGCCCTTTCCACCGCGTTTCTGGCACTCTGTGGGAGCGAGTCCAGCGATATCTCTTCGTACTTTTTAAGGACCTTAGCGGCCCGCATTTTATCCCAGTGACCGGAGCCACCAGGAGAAGTGTCCCTGGCAGAGTTCAGACCCGAAGTTTCCTCCGCGGTCGCTCTCCCGGTTTGAGGCTACTTTGCCGCTCCCGCCTCCCCTGAGAAAGCGGATCTCGCGACTCCTGCTGCGGTCATAGGGAGAGCGGTTACGGAACTGGCGTCTGGTGAGCACACAATAGCAGCAGGCGGGCCGGTGTCCGCCGTTGCCGGCACAACTACCTTCGCAGTCTTACTGCTACTGGCCCCCACCGAGTCGCTAGAAGCTGTTGAACCCGTTGAAGTTGCCCTCCTACGGTTTCGGGAGAAGCTACCCGTAGTTGCCATCGCGTTCAGTCCCCCGGTTGTACCCAAAATTGCGGCTGCCTCTTCCTTTGGCTCGGAGTGGTCGTGAGACCCCTGTCACAGCCGAGGGAAGACAGGTCGCCGTACCCTTGCTTGGTCGGCGTTCGGCTTCGGCAGGTGCGGTGGCGTTCGCCGTTGCCAACGCAACTCCACCCGCAGCCGAACTGGTGCCAACCCCCACCAAGTCGCTGTTTCCTCTTTTTGAGGCCCCCTAACCCCTGTTGAATTCGCGCCCTTAGGTTGTGTTTGCTCCTTCGGCAATTGCGCCGAAAGTGTCTTTCCCCTTGCGGAGGAGGACGAAGTTTTACTATGTGTTTTTGTTTTATTAGAATTCATCTTGGTCGTAACCATTCGCCAGACGAGGCCAGCTACGGGTCTAATATATTCGAAGGGGAAATGAGTCGTCCGCCGCGGCAGAGCCCCTTACCGCGGTAAGACCAAAATACTCTCTGAGGCGGCCGGATATCAGAAAGGCTCCGTTCAAATACAGCCTGATTAACCTCCAGGGTGCAAACTTCCAATCGGCACGGTACCACATAACACCCTGGATTAGGAGGAGTTAGTTCCTGGTCATCGGTCGACAGAATCGATTAGGTCACCGCCAAGATGGGGATCCAGGCGGATCCGCATACTCCATGTGTCCTATTCCCCCTGCCCAGCGAGTAAGCCCTCGCAACGTGCCAAGGTGCCTACCCGTCGCGAGGGGCACTAGGACCAACTCCACAGATATCTGCGGAAGTAGGATGACGGTGAAGGCCTAAGCGTTGAACTGCATTCTCAGAAATAAGTGTTCCTTCCGAACCCTGATCTATAAGAGCATAAAATGTGGAGGATTGATTTGCGGCTTCGTTATGTAGTGAAACTAAAGCCGCGGCCAAAATAACTTGTTTGGAAAAATAACTAGCAGATGGATTAGAGACCACATGTACAGAATTGGCTGCTAAAGTTGCGTGTGTATGAGCCCCACGTTTTGTATCGAATGATGGTTTGGATATAAGCCCTACCGCCCCTTGGGTTGAAGCCGATGCTAGTGTGAAAGGCTGGGCGTATTGAGCTGTTGTTGTTGTCGCTGTATTGGTTTGGGAAGTCCGTGGAAAATGTAATAATGTGTGGTGACGCATTGTGATAATGCATGAGACTTACTCAAACAGTTGAGACACAGCTTAGTTTTATCGACGATGTTCTTTCTTTCAAAGCAATATTTGGTTAGAAAGGTTGGCAACGGCGAATTATATGTGCTTGTCCACAAAGAGCACAAAGATCCTGTGAAGATTGATGGACTTTAGTGGCTGCGTGGTGTGTTTTTACATTATATACCGTACGCGCCTATAGTTTTGATTTCTGAAGATGATTATTCTTATTATCATTTGACAGTGGACGTATGGGCGTGGCATTAAAAGTTAACGAGCGGTTTTCGATTGCATCAACGGTAAAGAGACGATTGCTTAAAAAGTATTGTAGATCAGAGACAGTCGGAATCTCGATTTTGCTTCCTATATGACGCTCCCATGCGGAGTGTGTTTCAATTGGTAGTTTGGTTGTTAGGTAATGTGCAATCCAATGATCACATTCCCCAATTGGAACCTTAAGCCGTCATTGACACACACATTCGTCACATTAAGTAAAGTTTTTATGTCGTCTGCCTTTTCTTTGACGATAACTGGTAAATTGTACAACGTATTCATGTGATGGGAAAATATTATGCGCGGATTATTATAACGTTTTATTAACAACTCCCATGCCGTGGTATATTTGCTTCCGTTCAAAGCATTTGATGTATATCCAGATCACGGTCAATTACCAATGCCTGCTTCAAATAATGACATTTTTGGATATAATTTAATTCCAGGTTGTTATGAATTAGTCGATTGAATGAATCATGGAAGCTTGGCCAATCGGTGAACTTGCCAGAAAACGAGGGTACTGGTAAACGTGGGAATTGAGCAGGAGCGATAAATCGCACTTGACAATCAGATGACTGGTTCTTAGTCTTTGTCTCTTCGCACTCCGGTGCAGGGAGGAAAACATATCTGTTTGCTGCTGTTTTACCTACCAGAAGAGTTCCAAGTGATTTTCTTCAAATTGGGAGGCAACATCGTTAGTAAAATGTTCATGGTCATCTTTAATGTCTGAACATATGATTGATGTGTGTGTGACAAAACTCCTTTTTCAAAGCACTAATGCGGTTTAAACGCTGTTCAAAATATTGCTCAGTTTTTCGCGAAGCAAAATCCTTCTTAAAGTTGACCAGAATTTTTTCAAGGATCGTAAGTCGATTTGCTTGTAGCTTGATTAATGCTACATCCCCCATATTATATTTGTTTATAAGTATATGGCTATGCAAATTAAATAAGATTACTGTGAAGAAAATCGAATGCAATGTTGAGCGTTGAATAAATGTATGTATGTTAGATGTTGGCAGAGTATAACGTTAGCGATCCGATGCAAAGAAAAAATCTGCGCTTATACTGTGGCATTCCCAGAATAAGCCTCACATACAAGATATTTGTAATTATGTACATGCCAGAACGAATCTCAGTTTCTATGCACTTTTTATGAATAACCAAACACTGACCACACACAGGCAAGTCATAGCGGCATAGATAAGTTACGTTGAACTCAGAGGGAGGTCGCATCTGTTTACAGTTGCAATCCCTTACTCAATGCGTCTCAGTATGACTAATCAACACCGTCGGTTTAGCAACATGCACTGCCCAAATATTCATAAACATATCCAATAAATTTAATGACAGTTTGTCAAAGCGCCTGCCGAAATATTTATCCAATAACAAATTTCTAAAATTTGGCCAACCAATATGCTGACACAAGCTATATGTAACTATGTGTAACTAGAATGTAGATACCTCTACCCTGTAAGTATTAATTATGTATGTGTACAATAGAAAATTCTGTATAAATAGTAAGACATTTTCTACAATAAAGCAATCACTTTTTAACGCTTCACATCAGCGAAACTCTTTCCTTTTATTTAATATTACAATACCAACTGTTGACTGCAGAGTGCCAAAGTATAAGTATGTATGATATGATGAATAAGCCGGATATTATTTTTATGCAGCCGCGATGTTAGTCAGCATGTAACCGTTGTATAGTTGTATAATTTCACGGTAGAAATGGTTGAAAAAGATTCCCCTCATGGGCCACCAAAAAATGTGTAGTATCGGAATGAATACTATAGTAAATGGGGTCCCTTTTTGTGTGCGGTATGGCTGTCTGCAGCACGTGGCAGGGCTTAGGAGCACTCTACTCTTCGTGTGGCAGTTACAATGGCAATAAATTAACTCATCGAAGCAATATGGCATATTTCACTGTCGCTAAAATGTTAGAAACTATGTTGTCCAAAGAGTAGAATGAAAACTCAGATTTAGTGTGCTTTCAACATATCTATGTATATATTAATACGCTAACAAAATTTCCATACAATCAATTGACAGGCTGTTTCGCATACTTAGCATACGTAAAATTATATAAAAGTTATATGAATCGATTCGTATTGATCAGCCACAGTGCATAGGCCTATTTTTGTTAACAAATATTACTCTATTTGTTTATAATTAATAGAAAATTTTTTTTGTAAATTCGAACAATTCATGCATATATCGAAATTCATTTTCGTGCACAAGCGCGCCATCTTTGGGAACAATTATCTAAGTGTTCTAATGCGAATTTCAAAGACCTAAACCTTTATGTATCCCAGCTAAATTCGAAAGCACAAATGTTTCACCTGCATACAAATATTGTTTACCATTGTTGCCACTTACCTATAATAGCCTCTACCAAAATACTAAAAAATTGTTCCAAAATAATTTGTAGCGTACCAAAAAATCTTAAATAGAATTAATTTTTGACCGGCCCATTTTTTGTCGCAAACTTCACTTACACGTAAATACATAAGTCTTTATTTAACAGATTCTTTGTTTTTTATTTTAGTTGCTTTCAAAAAAAAATTAAATCACAAATAATGAGTTAACTTTTGTTGAAACTAACTAATTTATTTATAACAATGAATGGCAAATTTGCCCGAAAATGTTTTTGCATTTGCAGATTTAATTCTCATTTTAGATAAAGTACGTCTTATACTGAACAAAAAAAAAAAAGTTACAAACATATAACATTAAATTTTGTATATTGCCTTTTATGCTAATTTATTTTCTTTCTTATTTTATTTTATTATATATTCTTTTATTTCAACTTAGTTTATTATTATTTAAATGCAACTTGACTGAATCGGAAAATTTTACGTTGTATACTAAACGAAAAAAAAAAACGTTCCTTCGTTTTAAGTGAAAACGGCAACCGGCATCATGGCGGCCGTATTGCATAGGCAGTATACGCTAACAAAATTTCCATACAATCAATTGACAGGCTGTTTCGCATACTTAGCATACGTAAAATCATATAAAAGTTGTATGAATCGATTCGTATGGATCAGCCGCAGTGCATAGGCCTATTTTTGTTAACAAATATTACTCTATTTATTTATAATTAATAGAAAAAGTTTTTCGTAAATCCAACAATCTCTCCAAATATTGATATTTACTTTCTTGCGAAAAAGCGCGCCATCTGTGGACAATTATGTAAGCGCTCTAAGACACAAACCTACATAAGCGTACGCGCTTGACGGTGAAAGATTAAATCATGATTTCCCATTGTTGCTACTTACCTATAATAACCTCTATCAAAATCCTAAAAAATTGTTCCAAAATAATTTGTAGCATACCAAAAAATCTTTAATAGAATTAATTTTTGACCGGCCCATTTTTTTGTGGCAAATTTCACTTACACGTAAATACATTAGTCTTTATTTAACAGATTCTTTGTTTTTTATTTTAGTCGTTTTCTAAAAAACATGAAATCGCAAATAATGAGTTAACTTTTGTTGAAACTAACTAAATTTATTTGTAACAATTAATGGCAAATTTGCCCGAAAATGTTTTTGCATTTGCAGATTTAATCCCCACTTTAGATAAAGTACGTTTTATACTGAAAAAAAGTTACAAAAATATAACATTAAATTTTTTATATTGTCCTTTATGCTAATTTATTTTATTTCCTATTTTATTTTATTATATATTCTTTTATTTCAACTTAGTTAGGAAAATTTCACGTTGGATATTAAACGAAAAAAAGTCCCTTGGTTTTAGGTGAAAACGGTAACCGGCATCATGGCGGCCGTATTGCATAGGCAGTATATTACCCACTATATTTATTATTAGGCTTTGTTGGATTATATATCCATTAATCGGATGCTTAGATCCCATAACCCTAATTTGTTTATATCGCTTAAAGTTATGAAATTAATTTCATTTTAGTAAATATGTTTGCGTGAATAATTTCAATGTTTTTGTTTTTCTTTTCTTTCTAATTTATTCTGCTTTTTTATATCTTAGTATTATATCGTTCACAGACGATATTTTATGGTAGATATGGTCATATATATTCATGAAATGGAGTGTTTACAAATTTAATACGAATTAATTACGTACATAGATCTCAATGGGAATCCAAACATTAGCCGTGTTTTTTTTACACGCGTATACGTTTCGCGTGAAAAACGCCTATCGCTTAGATAATGCTTAGGAGACCCATCTAGCGGCAGTGGTTAAATAACTAGCATAACAGCACAGGGTGTACCGAAAAGCGGAGACACAACCCTCTGATGTCCATAGGGTATAACATATAGCTGAATCAGTTGAGATGAATTGTGAACACACATAGAATACATATAATTAGTGTAGAGGGTGAAACATAGACACATATTTCAGTTACAACTGAGTATAATGCGTATTGAAATTTAATAGGACAAATTTTATGCGCAGCAATTTCAGAGGTGTATTTAAAGTTTGTCGCTTAAGCGTAAACGTATATAGAAGTAAAAAAAAAACACGGCTTTTAAATAACCGAACATTAGAATCTTCATGTTTCCACAATGATAACATTAAAACCCGGAAAAAAGTCTAAGTGCACTTATTGCGTTTTTATAAAATTTTTTTAGTAAACTCTGCCTTCTTTCTCATTACAAAATTTTATATTTTTTTATTTTATTTTTTATGAAGGTATCCTCTATGGCGGCCACCGTGGTGTGATGGTAGCGTGCTCCGCCTATCACACCGTATGCCCTGGGTTCAACTCCCGGGCAAAGCCACATCAAAATTTTAGAAATAAGATTTTTCAATTAGAAGAAAATTTTTCTAAGCGGGGTCGCCCCTCGGCAGTGTCTGGCAAGCGCTCCGATTGTATTTCTGCCATGAAAAGCTCTCAGTGAAAACTCATCTGCCTTGCAGATGCCGTTCGGAGTCGGCATAAAACATGTAGGTCCCGTCCGGCCAATTTGTAGGGAAAAATCAAGAGGAGCACGACGCAAATTGGAAGAGAAGCTCGGCCTTAGATCTCTTCGGAGGTTATCGCGCCTTACATTTATTTTTATTTTTTATCCTCTATTCTACTCGAAATTTTTGTTTTGTGTCACACTTAGATATTACATATGTATTTATACAAAATTAAACTCGGTAAAGCGCCAATTGCATACCTAACGGGTGGCGTGAAATAGGCTAAATTCCTTCAGCACATTTCTTCGTTTTTAACTAAAAGTTCGTGTTTTTTGAATTATGACACTATTGAAGTAAATAGGCGATATATCTATATGGGTGATATAGGCCTACTGGGGAACCGAGCACCCAAAACTAACTTCGGTGGCACGCCAACGGGGGCCTTCCGGTTGGTGTGGAAAACCCTATTTTTCAATTCAATTTCAAGTAATTTCACCATAATTCTATGTCAATTTCATTTGATTTTACATAATTTTTATAATTTTGTTTAAGGAGCTCCATACCGAAATGTTATAATTACATTTGAAATTTAAGAAAATGCAATCAAAAAGTACAACGTCTTAGATCAAATTCAAAATTTTAATGAAAAATTTAAGTAAGTTAGAACAGTTTGCTATATTTCCAACACTTGATGCATAGACTGAGTGGGAAAAAATAGAAGTTGGTCGAATTTCGACCACAGGCGATGCTAGTTATTATTATTGTATAGATACTTTTAAAGTTTAATTTAGTTTTATTGTATAGCAATTACACGGTTTAGTAGGTATTCGATCAATTTTGCCAGTAGGTATACAGTATGTATCCAGTTGAAAAAGTGCTGATGCGTGAAGTGAGCTGCATAGCCAGAACGTTGTATAAACTTTGCTGCGTCCCAATGGTGCTGATGAATTGGAACTTTATTTTACAAACAATGCCGCGTCCGAATGGATTGGAACTTTACCCATCAGATGCATTTTACTCATTAGCTTAATTTTATGGGTGATGGGTAGTCAATTTCAATGAAAAGAGTAATATTGTGTGTTGAGTATTGTACACAGCCTGTCAATTGATTACATGGAAAATTTGTTAGCGTATTAATATATAGATAGTAGGGTAATATATAGTTTTGAAATGGGAAAAGCCGCTATGATGCCGTTTGTCTTTTTGACCTAAAACCAACGGTTTTTTTTTCGTTTAATATACAACGTTAAATTTTCCGATTCAGTCCAGTTGCATTTAAATAATAATAAACTAAGTTGATTTTTATAAAAACTTTTTCCGAGCTCTAGGCCATGTATATGTAAATTGAAACACCAAAAATGCTTATTTTACATATAAATTGTATATTTGTCAAATTTATTTTTATCGATGTTTCGATTTCAAATTGAAGTCATCTTCAGGACTGAAAGGCATATAAAAACAAAAATATATTAACACATAAAACATAACAACATTCCATAATTTTGAACTTACACTCTTGAGTGCACCTGATCGACTAATTTACCAAATCTGAAAATAATCAAGTACAAGGGAAAACGATAAACAAAAAAGGTAAACATCTAAAGAAACGTAATAATAAAAAAATTTTTACATAAACAACAATACGTTAAATAATAAGCAGTAAGTGGCGCTCAGCACATTAGCGTTGGCACAGCATGTTTGGAACGACACTCTTCTCACGAGGAGTTGTAGTTGTTGTAATCAATCGACGATAGGCTGCCGCGCAGCCTTCTGCATCTGCCTTAAAATTTATTCTTTGATCTCTTGGTGTATTGATAATAAGAAGCATTTTCTAAAAGATACACATTAGAAATGCGTGGCAGCCTATTGTCGATTGATTACAACAACTACAACTCCTCGTGAGAAGAGTGTCGTTCCAAACATGCTGTGCCAACGCTAATGTGCTGAGCGCCACTTACTGCTTATTTTTTAACGTATTGTTGTTTATGTAAAAATTTGTTTATTATTACGGTTCTTTAGATGTTTACCTTTTCTGTTTATCGTTTTCCTTTGTACTTGATTATTTTAAGATTTGTTAAATTAGTCGATCAGGTGCACTCAAGAGTGTAAGTTCAAAATTATGGAATGTTGTTATGTTTTATGTGTTAATATGTTTTTGTTTTTATATGCCATTCAGTCTTGAAGATGATCTCAGTTTGAAATTGAAATATCGATAAAAATAAATTTGACAAATATACAATTTATATGTAAAATAAGAATTTTTGGTGTTTCAATTTACATATACATGGCTAGAGCTCGGAAAAAGTTTTTATAAAAATTTACAAAATAAAGGCCGAAATAGAATAAAAGTAAACTAAGTTGAAATAAAAGAATATATAATAAAATAAATAAAATAAATTAGCATAAAAGACAATGTAAAAAATTTAATGTTATAATTTTGGAGCAAATTTTGTTTTTTTTTTGTTCAGTATAAGATGTACTTTATCTAAAATGAGCATAAAATCTGGAAAAGCAAAACCACTTTCGGGTAATTTGCCATTAATTGTTATAAATAAATTTAGTTAGTTTCAACAAAGTTACCTCATTATTTGTTATTTCATGGTTTTTTGAAAGCAACTGAAATAAAGAACAAAGAATCTGTTAAATAAATACCCATGTATTTACGTGTAAGTGAAATTTGCCACAAAAAATGTCAAAAATTAATTCTATTCTGTAACAATTTTTTTAGGACTTTGGAATAGGCCAGGGAAGTGACAACAATGATGAAACCATATTTGTATGTGCAACACGACTAGGCAGCTTTCGAATTCAGCGGGGTTACATAATAGGTTTGTGTCCTTGAATTTCGAATTAGGGCACTTACATAATTGGTCCTACAGATAGTGCGCTTTTGTGCACGAAAGTAAATTTCGATATTTGGACAGATTGTTCGAATTTACAAAAAACTTTTTCTGTTAATTATAAACAAATATAGTAATATTTGTTAACAAAAATAGGCCTATGCATTGCGGCTGATCCATACGGATCGATTCATATAACTTTTATATAATTTTACGTATGCTAAGTATGCGTTATTTTTTTTTTTTATTTTAAGTGTGTCACACTGCCCTCCACCTAAGTCTAATCGTCCCGATCAGACAAATCTCTCGATCTAACCGCTGCTAGCCTCTCCAAATGAACCACCTTCTATTCCGCGGTTTCTTCACAACTCTACACGGGCCTTCCCAACTGCACCAAAATTTGGATGGAACACCTTTCCGCCGGTGAGGGTTGTATAGCAGTACCAAATCTCCCTCCAAGAAACCTTCCGAATTATCGTTCTTGTAGTACCTGTGTTTCATCCTACTACTCATTATCCTGGACCGTTCTCTTGCACTCTGCTGTTTGGCCAATGAACTACTTCGTAGAGCTTGCGCTTGACGGATTGGCTTCGCATAATCAGTATCGTTCCGACGTTTCACAACAGTAGTGCGCCCTGGCTTGGAACCACGTTTGCATTCTTTCTGGGAAATTCTTTCCTTCGTTTTAATGCGTCCATTTGGTTTCGTCAATGCCAGTGTTTCTCTCGCAGGTATCTTTGATTTTGCTTTGTTTGGCCCATTCGTTCCATCAACCTTTACTCGATCTACTGCCTTTGACTTTGGTGGTCTTTGTCGAATCGCCTCCACCAGCACTCGCTTACTGCTGAACCCTTTCTCCAAACTGAAGTTAAGTGGTATATCCTGGTTCTTATAGCGCATATTCCTTCTTTATATGTCGATCCTGATATCATGGTGTAGTGTAAACAGCCAACAATTGCAAAGCCAAACGGGTAAACCACTTAATGTGCCACTCTGTGACAAAATGAGTCTAAACTTTAATCAACACAAAGCGGCGGATTTTCTAATTGTTGCTGATAGCGCAACTCCCACGATTTAATACAGAGGTGTGTGTGCACCGCGCGACTAAACCAAATTTGCATTTAGGCAAATTTCCTGATACTGCATTTCCCACAGATGACAAAAATCAACACAAATATGAAGGTACATATTTGTGTCGATTTGTATGTAGATATGTAAGTATGTCAAGTTTAAAGTAAATATGTATGAAAGAATATGTTTAGAATAATTTAGTATAAATAAGCTGACAATATTTGAATAAAGGCAATTCATACTTAAACTTCAAAACACACCTTTTATATGGCGATCCTGCCTTTGATTCTGCTGGCTGATTATTCAGTAAAGGTTCATTACTGGCAAGGATACTACTGGTTGATTATTCAACCTAAGCCCTATAAGGAAACGAATTTGCCAAACACAATAGTTTTTCTAAATTTACTCATGGATTATTCATGAATAAAAGTAAACGGAAAAGTGCGAGCAGCAGTAGACGGAAATGAAGAAAGTGAAAGGCAAGGCGGAGAACAACCAGCAGCACCAGCAATATTCCAGCCAAAGGGATTATCTACATAACAACATAATAACGTTTGAATTGGTACACAAAATGAGACACAGCAAAGGAAGTTGGTGCTAAACACAAATGTACGTCCTTAGCCAGCCAGAAATGTCAAATGGTGATGAGGTGCTAGATAATTGGGAAGAAATTAATGAAGTCGGTTTAACAAATACATTGCAAGAAAAAAAAAAACAACAAAAGCAGCAAATCACACAACAGCAACAAGAAATCGACAGTGCTAAACAGTGCCCCAGATGGCCAAACACTTTATCAAGTGCAACCGTGGCAACGACAGACACATACAACAATTTAGGCATTATTTTTAAGTAAGATAACCACAAAAATATTAGGGCAACCTAACGGCTGCCTATATATCATATACATATATCTTTTTCCCCTCTAAATTAGGTTCCCAGAAAAAAAACCAAGAGCTGTTTGACCAAATCTTCGATAGTTTAACGGCATTGGCTTTGGAATTAACAAAGACAAATAAAGTAGCCGAAGAGATCAGTCAAGGCCCTAAGCCGCTGACAATCGAAGAATATAAAAAAAGGAACAGGGTCCAAAAAATTTAAGAACCAAAAATTCCAAAGACAATAAAGTTAAAAAGGAAAAGAGGAAGAAAACAATTTAACGTTAGAAAATTAATAGCCAAGATTTATGAAAGAATAAATCTAAGTACAAATAGGGAAGAAAAAATTAAATTAAGGAAGGAAATACAGGAGTTAAGGAATTATAATAATAAAAGGAAAAATTAAATAATAATATAATTGCTATTAATTAAAAAGTATTGTTAAATAATCCCCACTAAAGGCCCAATTGAAGATCTTAAAAACGAATTAGAAGTAATAGATTACAATAAAGAATTAAAATGGCTAAAAGAATTCTGGAAAACTATAGGAATGACTAGGAGCCAACTATTAATGATGTGGTTAATCCTACAACTAGAGAGGAGGAAACTAGGCGTATGATGATATTGTATAACACTACAGATAATAAATAAATAAATAAAAACAAAAAAAAAAAAAAAATACAACAATTTTTATATCTATCTGTTGACAATGGGAGGCCAAGAATCGAAAGTCACTAATCCAAATGCTAACGAGGTAAACACAGACCAAATAATAGGCCAAACTGAAGCCTTGGAAGCCATACAAATTTATCTTCTGGCTATTGCCATTATTGGCGCTGTGAGCTTATTTTTGAGATGTTATTCAATACATAACAAATCTTTGAAAAAGAGGTATCAGAGCCGTGCTGATGGCATAGATAAAATATAAAAACCAATTTTTTTTCTCTCTTTACCTAAATGAGTATGTATGTATGTATGTATTGTAACGATTTTACTTGCAAATCCTCTTATTTGCAATCCTCTGCTAAGTTCGAATCACTAAACTGTTGAATAAATAACTCCAATTTGTAATAATGCAAAATGGCTTTTATTAAATTACTTCACAATAACACTCAAACTGTGCAACGAATAGCTTGCTTAATAACCACACTGATTGATATCTCAATGAAACTCTACTATTCAAAATAATACTGCCCTTGCTCGCTAGATAGCGTCTTAATCGAAATCTCAAATCAAACTGAATTCCAGCGCCTCTACAATTGCCGCCTTTTATACTCTTTGATTTCAACCTTCGCATCTTCTAGGCGCTTCCAGAATCTACTAGTCCAGCAGCTCTCAAACTTCTCAGCTGTAACTACAATTGCACAATTTTATAGTTTTTCTCATTGCATACTTATAGGAGTATCTCAGATATATGCAAGTGTTTGTGCATTGACTCTCCGCTGATCGTATACGTACATGGTACATATTTGTGGACGCAATTATTGTTTCGTTTATGTAGATACATAATGATTGTTCTATGGATGTGAATTCACGTCACTGCTTAGTATCGGCTTAGAGACGATAGCATCGCTCAGTGCTGCTAACATCCGTTACACTGCCCTCCACCTAAGTCTGATCGTCCCGATCTCTCGATCTAAACGCTGCTAGCATCGCCAAATGTACCACTCTTCTATTTCGTGATTTCCCAATTGCTAGTATGCGGTAGACGAATCACTGATCGTCTTCACAACTCTGTACGGGCCTTCTCAACTGCACCGATATTTGGATGGAACACCTTTCCGCCGGTGAGGGTTGTATAGCAGTACCAAATCTTCCTCCCGGGAACCTTCCAAATTATTTTCTTTGTCGTACCGTTTTTTTATCGTACTACTCAATACCCTGGTCCGTTCCTTCACACTCTGTTGTTTGGCCAATGAACTACTTCGTAGAGCTTGGGCTGGACGGATTTGCTTTGCATAATCAGTATCGTTCCTACGTTTCCCCAAAGTAGTGCGCTCTGGCTTGAAATCACCCTCGCATTCTTTCTGGGAAATTCGTTGTTCGGTTTTGTGCGTCCATTAGGTTTTTTCAAAGCCAGTGTTTCTCTCGCAGGTACTTTTGATTTTGATTTATTTGGCCCACTCGATCTATCAACCTTTGCCTTTGACTTTCGTGGTCTTCGTCGAATGTCTTGCAAATCCTCTTATTTGCAATCCTCTGCTAAGTTCGAATCACTAAACTGTTGAATAAATAACTCCAATTTGTAATAATGCAAAATGGCCTTTATTAAAGTACTTCACAATAACACTCAAACTGTGCAACGAATAGCTTGCTTAATAACCACACTGATTTATATCTCAATGAAACTCTACTATTCAAAATAATACTGCTCTTGCTCGCTAGATAGCGTCTTAATCGAAATCTCAAATCAAACTGAATTCCAGCGCCTCTACAATTGCCGCCTTTTATACTCTTTGATTTCAACCTTCGCATCTTCTAGGCGCTTCCAGAATCTACTAGTCCAGCAGCTCTCAAACTTCTCAGCTGTAACTACAATTGCACAATTTTATAGTTTTTCTCATTGCATACTTATAGGAGTATCTCAGATATATGCATGTGTTTGTGCATTGACTCTCCGCTGCTCGTATACGTACATGGTACATATGTGTAGACGCAATTATTGTTTCGTTTATGTAGATACATAAGATTGTTCTATGGATGTCAATTCACGTCACTGCTTAGTATCGGCTTAGAGACGATAGCATCGCTCAGTGCTGCTAACATTCGTTACAGTATGTATGTATTTATTTAATGATCAAAATTATTAGTACAATAAGATTTGAGGTCTTTTATAGTACAACATGAAAGGAAAGATAGTTATAAGTAGTAGTACAAAAAGAAAATAAACAGTTACATGATACTGATATAAACAGATATATATATATATATATATACATATACATATATATATTGTAAGCCTATCCATAAAACCTAATTTGTAATTTGTAATTTCAATTTAGAAGAAAATTTTTCTAAGCGGGGTCGCCCCTCGGCAGTGTTTGGCAAGCACTCCGGGTGTATTTCTGCCATGAAAAGCTCTCAGTGAAAACTCATCTGCTTTGCAGATGCCGTTCGGAGTCGGCATAAAACATGTAGGTCCCGTCCGGCCAATTTGTAGGGAAAATCAAGAGGAGCACGACGCAAATTGGAAGAGAAGCTCGGCCTTAGATCTCTTCGGAGGTTATCGCGCCTTACATTTATTTATTTTTTTAAATTTGTAATTTATTCTAGTATCGTGATCAAATACACCGCCAGTCTACATACTATTATCAGAAAAATAGTTATAGATAACATTCTTATAGTTGCTCCTACTTATACTATTTCTTATAGCATTGGGAATAAAATTCCAGGTACGTATAGTGTTCACGAAGAATAGTCTAGTCGACGCAACAGATTTAAATGTGGGTACTATAAGGTCGTTTGAACGAGCGGATCTTGTGAAAGAAAGCATATTATAAAGATATAGGGGCGTCTTAGTGAGCATGAGTCGGAAAAGGAAAATGCAGCTCCTGGCTTTGAGATAGTCGGATATTTGACCTCCCAGAAAGCTAGATTTCCAACGGGATATGTGGTCGAACTTCGAAAGCCCATACACATAGCGTATTATATGGTTAAAGGCCACGTCTAACCGATGAGCCGAGTGCGAGTCTAGCTTATTGTATATCAAGTCGGAAGATGTCAAATAAGGCAAAATTAATTGGATAGCCAATTTATGGCGGATGTTACGAGGAGTAAACATCGCCGATAGCCTCAGATTTTGCAGTGCGCCATACACCCTTCCTATAGCCTGGTTAATGTGGTCAACATAAGTCAAACTGGAGTTGACTACAAAGCCAATGTTTGTAAATTTACTCACCAGTTTAATTTGGTCGGTCCCAATACAAATCGGTGGGATACCCGTCTCAGCCAACTTTTTCTTTGATATAGGTAAGACGTAAGTTTTATTTGCGTTAAGACGAAGCCCGTTGTGATTAGCCCAATGGAAAATTTCTGAGATGTCAGCGTTAAGTTTAGAACAGAGATCATCGACGTCATCAATACGACTAGAGAGGTAAAGCTGAACATCGTCTGCATAAGCGTGCATAGTAACAAATTTACAGACTGTAAAAACGTCGTTGATAAATAAGCTAAACAGCAACGGCCCAAGAATTGACCCCTGAGGCACACCGCAGTAAATGGGAAACCATTTTCAACACACTTGTGGTAGAAAAATCTTTGGCCGAAAAGGCTTATAAATGCATTAATGAAAATTCAAGCATAATAAATGAAACTGTGTTGAATCATCTCACGATAATATTACAGTCGTTGAATAACATAGGCAAAGCTATACAAGAGGTAAATAGCCTATTAACAGACAATCATCAGCTGGAAGCACATCAAATTTTTTCCAGTGTTAGGGATAAACTATTATCCTCACTAGCAAGATATAATATAGAGGCAACCGTCCCAATCACATTTAAAAACGTAATAGAAATAGACTTTAGTACCCTCTTGGAATCTCGATCCAATTTCGAGGACACTCCGAAAATTGAAACCCAACACAAAAATTCCCAAACAGAAGATTTGCAAACTAAAAAGAACGCGCAAACAACAGTAGAATTTTTGAAAACGGCTTCGTCAATTCTGCCTGAGTTTGGTGGTAAGGCTGAAAACTTACATGGTTTCTTAGACGCACTAGATATCCTAGAACAAATTAAGGATACTCATGAGACCATAGCAGTCTCCATGATAAAACTAAGCTGAAGGGAACAGCTAGAAACCGTTTGAGCGCTGAAAATTCAGTACTAGGAATAAGGTAAAAGCTGTGTTCAGCAATTAAAGGTGAATCTGTAGAGGTTTTGACAGTAACACTCTTAAACGTCCAATAGCGCAGTAAAACAGCTAGCCAGTACACTGCCGAAATCGAAAAATCGACAAAATCGTTGGAGGGTGCTTACATATCTGATGGTTTTGCACCTGATTTGGCAACTAAATTTGCCACACAATCAGCTGTAAAGCCTATGTGTAAGAACTCGGCTAATAAAAGAGTTAAATTGATAATGCAAGCAGAAACGTTCACATCTATGAACGAGCCTATTTCAAAATTTACGAATAGCTGTACTGAAGTCACGGGTAACTCAAATACAATGTTACGTCTGACGCGCTCACAAGGCAATTACCGGGGTAACTTCCGAAGAAGCTACCAAAATAATAATTATCGTGGTAACCAAAACCGAAGATGTTATAATAACTCTAACGGTAAATCTCTGTAATATAAACCAACAGGAAAAGCAGCAAACTCCACTCCATCAGTAAACTCCAAAGGTAATAAAGTATGTACATTCAACTTGTATCTGAACAGCTACATATCTTCCAATACTACTCTAAATAAGTCAACTTCAACGTTTCTGATAGATACAGGAGCGGATATCTCAATTATAAAGAAGGGTCAAATTGACAATAATGTCACAATAAATAACTCACAGATCACATATTTAAAAGGTATTGGGCGAGGAACAGTAAAAGCAGATCCAACAGATGATAGTCTTTTAATACAACCAAATTTCACATAGTAGAAAATGATTTCCCAATCCCATGTGAAGGAATTTTGGGATTCGATTTCATTAAAAAATATAATTTTAGATTATAATAAAAATTGGGACAGCCTAATACTACGACCATATGATTACCCAGAAGATATAGTTATACAAATAGACCAACAATCAATAGCATTACAATACCCGCAAGATCCGAAGTAATTAGACAGGTTCATATCAACTTTAACAATAATGAACTATTAGTACCTCATCAAGAATTGACTGATGGCATTTTTGTTACCAACACGATAGTAAACTCAAATCAAGTTTTAATAAGAATAATAAATACAACAGATAAATAAGCAATCATTCAAGATTATGACATCAAAACAGAAAATTTAGAGGACTAAGTAATAATTGAAAATACACCTCACAATAAAGGTAATAATAAAGCAAAATTAGAAAGATTGAATAAAAATTTCCCGCCATTCGCTAATAAATCACTCAACACATTATGCTCAGAACTCGTTGATATATTTTCATTAGAAACAGAACCAATCACGACCAACAATTTTTACAAACAAAAGTTGCATATGAAAGATAATACTCCTGTCTATATTAAAAATTATAGACTACCTCAAGCACATAAGAGTGAGATAAACAAACATGTTAGCAAATTAATTCAAGATGATATTGTGGAGCCATCAACTTCCTACCTACCTTAGTACCTAAAAAATACCTTCCAGGTAAACAAGAAAAAAGGTGGAGATTAGTGGTTGATTTCAGATAAATAAATAAAAAATTAACAGCTGATAAATTCCCTTTGCCTAGAATAGATGATATTCTGGATCAATTAGGAAGAGCGAAATATTTCTCATGCCTAGATTTAATGTCAGTATTTCACCAAATAGAACTCAGCCCAGAGTCAAGGGACATCACATCCTTTACAGCGGATAACGGTACTTATCGTTTCAAAAGATTGCCTTATGGCCTCAAAGTGGCTCCAAACTCATTCCAGAGGATGATGACCTTGACATTCGCAGGTCTAAAACCATCACAAGCATTTTTATACATGGACGATTTAGTCGTATTGGGCTGCTCCGAAAACATATGATACAAAATTTAAGAAATGTCTTTTCAACTTGCAGAAAATATAATTTAAAATCACATCCCGATAAATGTTTATTCTTCAGGAAGTTACTTATCTTGGACATAAATGCACAAGAACTGGAATTTTACCAGACCCAAATAAATTTAAAATTGTTCAAAATTACCCCACTCCCAAAAATGCCGATGAAGCAAAAAGATTTGTCGCATTTTGTAATTAATATAGAAAATTCATACCAAATTTCGCGGAATAGGATAGGATACTAACAAGGCTTAATAAGAAAAATGTCATCTTCAAATGGACATACGACTGCGAAAAATCTTTTAACTACTTAAAAAATGCATTAATTAGTCCAAATATCCTACAATATCCCGATTTTGATAGAGTTCTGTTTTACAACTGACGCAAGTGGTTATGCTTGCGGTGCTGTGCTAAGCCAAGAGTATGAAGGAAAACAATTACCAATTGCCTATGCCTCAAGATCATTTTCAAAATGCGAAATAAATAAAGCCACGATCGAAAAAGAATTGGCGGCCATTCATTGGGCCATAACATATTTTAGACCATACGTTTATGGTAGAAAATTCTTAATCAAAACAGAAATACCCTTAACATTTCTATTTTCGATGAAAAACCCTTCATCAAAATTAACTCGAATCAGGTTGGATTTGGAGGAGTATGATTTCAAGGTGGATTATATCGCGGGAAAAGAAAATTATGTAGCAGACGCACTATCACGCATAGATATCAAAGACCTAAAAGAGATATCAATAAAAGCGTGCAAAATATTAAAAGTTACGACTAGATCGGAAACTAATAGGAATTCCCGTAATAACAGTAATACAAATGAGGAAAAGAAAAGGCACAATGAGAACCCTATAATATATGAAGCGCTAAATAAATGTGAAGTAAAAAGACTAGTCCAGCTCGTTTTCGATCCTCCGAAATTATATTTCAAAAAAGGGAAGAAAATTGGTAGCGAAAATAATGTAAAAAACCTAATTATTGAGGCGAAGATTGACTGAGGCCAATTCTTTATCAGGCTTATGGAAAAAGCTGGAAATTTGGGAATTAAGAAAATGCAGTTGTCCTTAGGAGACAAATTGTTTAATTATACTCGAGTAGACACATTTAAAGAAATAGGTACCAAAGTTCTCAAAAATTTAATTATATCATTAACTCCGGAGGTTGTGCATGTGACAAATAACAAAAAAATTAAAGAAATTCTTCATAAATATCATGACGATCCTGTTTTTGGTGGCCACCCAGGAGAAAATCGCATGACAAACAAAATAAGACAAAAATATTATTGGAAAGGAATGAAAAATGACATACGAAAATATATTAAAAAATGCATATAATGTAATAAAAATAAAATAAATAAAAATTTGGAAGAGCCTATGATTGTAACCGAAACGCCCACAAAAGCTTTCGACATAATACAAATTGATACCATTGGTCCTCTCCCCAGGCCAGAAAAGGGAAATGAATATGCAGTCACCATAGTATGTGGCCTGTATAGTGTTAACTACTTTGTACTCTTTACTTTAATTTTTAAAATAATTTTAATTGAGTTTTCGTGTTAACTTAAAATTTTGAATAACTTCAAAAAAAGAAAATTCTAATTTGTTAGAAAATATCTAAACTCAAAAATAAACAAAATATAAATTTTTAAAAACAAAATCAAAATAAAAGATTTTTTAAATATCAACTTGAATGTTGATATATTGGCGATCCTACCAACGGACCTAAAATTATTTGAACGTGCATACTTGTACAACGAATTTGGACTTAAATTAACGTTGTTAAATGCAGAACTAGTGAATTATAGATGTTAATGTGACTATAATTATCACATACATGTGCTTACACAATGATACGGAAATGTGATTAAAGAAAAGCCAGATCATTAAGGCAGTGATTAGTTTAAAACTCAAAGACTATTTTATATAGGAATTTGATTAACAGAAACATATTCTAAAATAAACTAAAAATGTGTATAGTGTAAAAACATCTAAAATAATTTAGACTATTATTTACAAAATAGTTTATGTGCAAAATTTTCGCTTCAATATCATTAAATTAATTGAACAAGAATCTTTAAATTTTTAATACAATAATGAACAAAAATAAAACAAAATTAAATTCTCTACTATTACAATACAATATCTATCAACAATCCATTATAATGTACATTGCCTGAATTGCTTCAACTTCTCAAGGACTGTGCTGGTGATTTGGTGTTTGTCAAGAATCAACTAACTAAAGTACCAGCATTTGTATCTCTATTTACACGCCTTACTTTGCTGAATTTGTCATGCAATCAACTTTCCGATCTGCCGAAAGAATTGGGTGTCTGAATACTACGCGCTGAAGAATTAACTAAATAAAAAATTAAATAAATAGCACTATTGAAATTCTTGTACATATAATTTAACTATATTTGTGTTCCCTATATATTTGTGAACAAGAAGCAATACAACAACATTCTGTGCAAATTTCATATAACAGTCGCTGTAAATTATATATACGAAACATTAAAACAAAGAATAAATGTTGAAAATCAAATTAAAAACATAAAAAACTCTAAAAACGTGTGTGTAAACAAAATTAAAACATTTACAACCTAATACTCTTAAAAGCAGCGATTGGGTTATCCAAACCACAACAACAATTTTGCACGCAATACACACAAGAACAGATTTAAAATGAAGACATCACGATGAAAATTAAGAGATTTACAAATAAAACAACAAAGCCATTGCATATTTTAAAAGCATTACGATATCAAACAATCCAGATATTAATTTCAAGATATTTTTTAAACAATCATCAATCAACTACTTATTAATTTTAATATTTTTTTATTAAATTTAATTTTATGTAAGTATAATTTTTATTCTAATATTAAATTTAAAATTTTTCAATTATAATTTAAATTAAAATTTTAAACCTTTTAACTTTCAAATTTATTTTAAGATTATTTTTATATTTTAACAATTATTTAAATTTACTTATTTTTTATATAAAATTAAATATTTTATTTAAATTGTTAACTCCCTTTCCAAAAAAAATCTTAAATATTTCCTAATTTTCAAATTTTTTATTTTATTTTATTATTTTTTTTTTTTTCATATGGTTCTACGTTCACCAATACGAACTCGTAAATTTACAAATGCAGAAAATCAAAATATCAACCATACAAATAACATCATGACTCACAATACAACTCAAAATTCTAACATTAATACAACACAAAACAACATCTCTAATACAACACAAAATACTTCAACACAAGATAACTTTACAAATTTTCCTTCTACTAAATCTATTAAATGACCACAATTTTGGCAAGATTGTCCTGATGCCTGGTTTTTGCTTGTTGAAGGACAATTTGAAATTAACAATATCAAGGATGATAATTTAAAATTTCAAAATGTTCTAATTACTCTTCAACGAGATACTATATCTAAAATTTTAGATGTTATTAACCCTCCTCCTCTTTTTAATAAATATGATACAATCAAAAAAATTATATGTGAAAGATTTTCTCTTAGCGAAGAAAAACGATTAGAACAATTATTTTCAAAAACTGAACTTGGTGATCGTTCACCATCTGAATTATTCAGATTTATGAAATCACTTATAGGTACTGACTTCATTGTAAGTCAAGAATTACTTTTCAAATTATGGATTCGTAAATTGCCACAAGAAATACAAATCCATTTAACTTCTAGTAACAATCAAAATAAAGATGAAGTAATTATTTTAGCTGACAAACTTTTTGATTTAATCAACAAACGTCATTCTTCCAAATCTCCTGTAGTCTCAAGTATAAATAATAATATTTTAGAACAATGCGTTAAAAATTTAACTGAATTAACCACGGCTATTTTTCAAAATTTAAATAAAATTTCTAATGATATTAATCAATTACAAATCCGTTCAAGATCTAAAGATAGAAATAGATTTAAATCTCGAAATTTTTCAAAATCAAGAAATTTTTCAAACAATCGTAATTTTACTTCACAAACAAATATTTGTTGGTATCACAAAAAATTTAAGAATAACGCTCTTAAATGTATACCCCCATGCAATTTTAATCAAAATCACAATTCAAATTCCGAACAAAATTTAAACTGAAACGATCCATTATGACGGTGACGGATAATGGAACTATTATTAAACCTACTCGTCGCCTATTCATATTTGATAAATTCAATAAACTTAATTTTCTTATCGATACAGGTGCAGCTGTATCAGTTATTCCTTTTTCTAAATTTAAAATTTATAAAAGAAATTCGGATCTTACTTTGACCGCAGCAAACGGTTCTTCAATTGAAACTTTCGGTACAAAACTACTTAAAATTGATTTAGGTTTAAGAAGAGATTTTGAATTTCCATTCATTATTGCGAATATTGATGCACCAATTTTAGGAGCAAACTTTTTAGAAAAATTCGGAATTATTGTCAATATTAAAAATAAAGAAATAATGGATTCTACTACAAAAATTAAAGTTACTGGATCTTCTGGATTTTCTGATATTTTCTCACTCAAAATTCCTATTGTCGAAAATAAGTTTTCAAAATTACTTAATGAATTTCCATCTATTACCTGTGAACCAGATTATACTAAAAAAGTTAAACACCATACGGTTCACAGGATAGAAACAAAAGGTATTTTACCATTTTCGAAACCCAGACGTCTTGATCCAATCAAACTTAAAATTGCTAAAGCTGAATTTGAATTTTTAGTTAAAACGGGTATATGCAGACCCTCAAATTCTCCTATTGCATCTCCACTTCATCTCGTTCCTAAAAAAGAACCAAATGATTGGAGACCTTGCGGAGACTATCGAAGACTTAATTTTATTACTACACCAGATCGGTATCCTTTACCACATATTCACGATTTAACAATTGATTTAAAAAACAAACAATTTTTTTCCAAAATTGATCTTGTGCGTGCTTACCACCAAATTCCAATGGCAGAAGAAGACATTCATAAAACTGCAATAACTACCCGTTTTGGAATGTTTGAATTCGTAAGAATGCCTTTCGGTTTACGAAACAGTGCTCAAACTTTCCAACGCTTTATTAATGAAGTATTTTCTGATTTCGATTTTGTATTTACATACATTGATGACATTCTTATTGCCAGTGATAATGAAGATCAACATATAAATCATTTAAAATCAGTTTTCAAAAGACTTGAAGAATATAATTTAAATATCAAACCTTCAAAATGTACTCTCGGTGTAAATAAATTAAATTTTTTAAGTTACGAAATTTCAGCCGAAGGTATTAAACCATCTTTAGATAGAATTGAAATCATAACAAATTTTGAAAAACCAATTTCTATAAATAAATTACAAAAATTTTTAGGTATGATAAATTACTATCACAGATATATTAAAATGTTAGCAACAGAACTTAGTCCTCTGCATGAAATGTTAACACATGCAATTAAAAACAAACTCAAACAATTAAATTGGACAAATGAAACCACAACAGCTTTCGAAAATGTTAAAAAACTTTTTGCTAAAAATACTTTACTTACACATTTCGACAAAAATGGTACTTTATCATTAGCAGTAGATGCATCAAATGTTGCTATTGGAGCAGTTCTTCAACAAACTAGCAATAATATACTAGAACCCTTAGCTTATTTTTCAAGAAAACTAACTACAACAGAAACTAAATATTCAACATTTGATCGTGAACTTTTGGCAATTTATAATTCAATTAAACATTTTAAACATTTTCTTGAAGGTAGAACTTTTACAATTTATACTGATCATAAACCTTTAATTCATGTTCTAAATTCTAAAGTAGATAGATCTCCTCGTCAACTACGTCATCTTGAATATATTGCTCAATTTACAAATGATATTCAATATATACGTGGAAAAGACACACTTTCCCGTATTCCAGAAATAAATGCAATTTCAACTCAAGATATAAATTTAGAAACTTTATATAAAGAACAGCAAACTGATACATTTTTACAAAAAACCATTTCTGATCCAAATTCTAAAAATAATTTAAAAGAAATTCATATTCCAATTATTAATTTAAACATATGGTGTGATGTTTCTCTACAACCTTTTCGACCTTATGTTCCACATTCTATGAGAAGAATTATATTTGACAAAATTCACTCATTATCTCATGCAAGTATAAGAACAACTAGAAAATTAATTCAAAATAAATATTATTGGCCTAACATGCGTAAAGAGATTAACGATTGGACTTCATCTTGCATCAATTGTCAAAAATCCAAAATTTCAAGACATACTAAATCTCCTATCCAAAAAATTCAAATACCATCAGGCCGTTTTGAACATATTCATATGGATATTGTTGGACCTCTTCCAGTTTCAAATGGAAATTGTTATATTTTAACAATTATTGACAGATTTTCACGTTGGCCTGAAGCTTATCCACTTAAAGATATTTCAACAAATACTATAGTAAAAACTTTTATTCAAAATTATATACCACGATTTGGTATACCATTGAATATTACAGTAGATCAAGGTTCACAATTCACCTCAAAATTTTTTACGGAATTAACTAAACTTTTAGGTTCTCATAAAATTCATACATCTCCTTACCATCCCCAAGCAAATGGCATGATAGAGAGATTTCATCGAACTTTAAAAGCAGCAATTATAGCATCAAACGACTCGGTTCATTGGTCTGACATTTTACCATTCATTCTACTTGGTTTACGAACTTCTATTAAAGAAGATTTAAAATGTTCATCTGCTGAACTTGTTTATGGCCAAACACTTAGAATACCTGGTGAATTAATTATTTCAAATAGTAATAAAGAACATGATTTTTCTAATGACGCTCTTCATAAAATAATAGAATATTTTTCGCTTGTTCGTTCTAAAGTGTTTCATCATAATAAAGAAAATTTTTTCGTTCCTAAACAATTAGAAAATTGTGAGTATGTTTTTGTTAAAGTTCTTCGTAAATCTAATTTAGAATCACCTTATGAAGGACCTTTTAAAGTTATCTCTAAGAAAAATAAAACATTTACAATTCAATACAAAAATACTATTAAAAATATTTCAATTGATTTACTTAAACCAGCAAACATACTTATTAACACTAATTTAAATACAAATACATTAAACAACAAAAAACAAAAAAAGGTTACTTTTAATATTAATTAATAATTTGTTTGTTTCAAATTTTCTTGGAGGGGGAGTAAATATAGTGTTAACTACTTTGTACTCTTTACTTTAATTTTTAAAATAATTTTAATTGAGTTTTCGTGTTAACTTAAAATTTTGAATAACTTCAAAAAAAGAAAATTCTAATTTGTTAGAAAATATCTAAACTCAAAAATAAACAAAATATAAATTTTTAAAAACAAAATCAAAATAAAAGATTTTTTAAATATCAACTTGAATGTTGATATAGCCTGACTAAGTATTTGGTTGCAATACCAATACCTAGAAAACATGCAGAAACAATAGCCAAAGCTATATTTGAGAATTTTATCCTAATTTATGGGTGCATGAAAACAATAATAACGGATATGGGAAGCGAGTACAAAAATATTTTATTTGAGGAATTATACAAGCTTCTAAAAATAAAACATAAAACTGCAACACCCTATCACCATCAAACTTTAGGCACAGTGGAACGTAACCACAAATCATTTAATGAATATGTGCGTTCATACATATCCATTGATAGGGACAATTGGGATGAATATCTCAAGTATTTTGCATATTGTTACAATACAATTCCATCTGCAGTTCATTGTTATTGCCCGTTTGAACTAATTTTTGGAAAAACAGACTTACGAATTTTACTAGAAAACACAGGCTTGAAGCTTATGATAAAGAAATTAAATATAGGTTACAAATAGCACAACAAAGAGCTAATAGATTAGTACAAGAAGCTAATAAAAGACAAAAGTAGCATTATGATAGAAATATTCAGAGTAAGGAAATAAATATAGGAGATTTACGGGGTTATTCTGTGTACTTGCCAAATTGTCAATAAGTTGACAAGTAATCAAGATTTTTATCAAGTTGACAAATATTTCTATTCTGTGCATAGCTTGACAACTCTAAAAAGCTCTACGACCTGTGATTTTCACCATATTGCGGTGAACTAAATTAGCTAAGCGTGGGGCAGTTGAGGGCGAGCAGTTTAATGTGAGTTATAAGTGAGTAATTTGATGTGCTCTTAAGTGTATGAGTGGTGGCACAGTGGATGACGTAGGTACCCGACTCACACGTTTGGGGTTGCGGGTTCGCCCACTGCAAGCAGGCATTTTTTAAATTTATTATTTTTTTTTTATTTTATAAATTATTATTTTAATGGACTGTATTTTATTTTCATTTAAATCAACGGTTTAGTGCAACAATCGCGAAATGGAAAAAACGTAAGAGTTAAATATTGTTCTTAATTTTTTATAACAAATATTTTAAAATCATAGTTTTGTCAAAGAAATCAAAAGTGGAACGTGCTACGCATGAACAATTGGAGCGATATGTCTCATTTTATGCTTCTAACCCCGAAATTGGAATAGGAAAAAATAATCCGCTGGGTTTTTTGGGGGTAATTTCGGCAGGGCTTTGGGGACTCCCTCGGGGTCATTTGGGGGACATTGCGGGATTGTTTTGGGGTCCCCATCGGGTGCATTTGGGGGTCGTTCCGGGATATTTTTGGGGACTCTCGGAATAATTTGGGTGTCTTCCGGGATGATTTTGGGGACTCCATCGGGGTCATTTAGGGGTCGTTCCGGGATGTTTATGGGGACTTCCTCGGGGTCTTTCCGGGGTGGTTTTGGCGACTCCCTCGGGGTGTTCCCAGGGTGAATTTGGGTCGTGCCGGGATGTATTTAAGGACTCCCTCGGAGTCATTTGGGAGAATTCTGGGATGGTTTTGGGGACTCCCTCGGGATCCTCTCGGGGTCACTTGGGGGTCATTCCGGGATCCATTTGGGGACTCCCCCGGGGTCATTTGGGGGCCATTCCGGGATGGTTTTGGGGACGCCATCGGGTCCTCCCGGGGTCATTTAGGGGTCGTTCCGAGATATTTTTGGAGACTCTCTGGGGGTCATTTGGGGGACATAACCCACAAATAACCTCGAGGGAGTCCCCAAAACCATTCCGGAATGACCTCGGGAGAGTCCCCAAAAAGATACCGGAACGACCCCTAAATGACGCCAGGAGTAGATGGAGTCCCCAAAACCATCCCGGAATGTCCCCCAAATGGCCCCGAGGGAGTCCCCAAAACCGTCCCGGAATGATCCCCAAATGACCCCGAGGGACTCCCCAAAACCTCCCCGTAATGATCCCCAAATGACCCCGCGGTAGTCCCCAAAGCCATGCCAAAATTACCCCTAAACGACCCCGAGAGAGTCCCCATAAACATCCCGGAACGACCCTCAAATACCCCGAGGGAGTCCCCAAAACTGCACCGGAATGATCCCCAAATGACCCCGAGGGAGTCCCCAAAACGACACAGGCACGACCCCAAATGACCCCGGGAGCACCCAATGGAAACCCCAAAACCATTCCGGAATGTCCCCCAAATGGCCCCGCGGGAGTCCCCAAAACCGTCCTGAAATTACCCCCAAAATCCCCAGAGGATCTTCCCACAATAATAGCAAAAGTAATAAATCTTCCATTTTCTCTCGATCGCACAATAACAGAATTCTAATTTAAGTTTATCCGTATAAATTAAAATATCAAGAGCGTTTGACTTATTTTTATTTTTTACATAGAATAGCCATTACTTGATAAATTATCAAACTTGACAAATCAACAAGATGGTGAATTTGTCAAGTGCACAGAATAGGGCTGTTAGTGTTAGTAAAAAATGAAGCAGGCCATAAGTTAGATAGTAGATACAAAGGGCCCTATAGAGGAAAAATATCGATAGTAAAAATAATTACACTTTAATCCCGTCTAGAATAGGAAATAATGATAAGCAAAAATTTTCCAATAACATAGAAAATAGCGATATCTAAACAATAAAAAGTAATACACAAAAATAGACTTAAATTAATAGAATAAGTAAATTTTCAACTTTTAAACATAAAATACAAAATATAGAATTAATTTATTTACATTTAACTAAATAAAAATGTAAATTAAAATAGAATGCTCATGCAAATGCATAAGCATTCTGAAAAAAAGGGAGATGTAGTGTAAACAGCCAGCAATTGCAATGCCAAATGGGTAAACCATTTAATGTGGCACCCTGTGACAAAATGAGTCTAAACTTTAATCAACCCAAAGCGGCACGCAATTCCGACGATTTAATACAGATGTCTGTGTGCACCGCGCGACTAAACTAAATTTGAATTTAGGCAAATTTGCTGATACTGCATTTCCCATAGACGACGCAAATGAACACAAATATGAAGGTACATATTTGTGTCGATTTGTATGTAGATATGTAAGTACGTAAAGTTTAAAGTAAATATGTATGTAAGAATATAATAATAATAATAATAAACCCAACCGATAACTACCCTCCAAAGCCCGCCCAACCGACATGAGGGGCGCATCCGCATGACGCACGGATTTTGTTTTTGCCGATTTGTTGAGACGCGGAGGTTTGTTAAACGTTTGGATCTAAAACTGCTCAGCTACAGAATAAATATCATCAGCTGAGATTATATATAACAGTTGGAAATAATACATATACTACATTGTTAAATAAGTGAACATTTTATATGCAATTTTTTTTTTAATTTTATTTTGTTACGAGTTAAGATAGGATAGGATAGTTTTCTTTATAGTAAAAAGTGAATCTGTTATATCAAACGAGTTCGAATGAGATTTAAAATCATGACACAAACACCGAAAAGGTTCATGTAATTCGAAATTAGTTCTGCACTGCCTCAAAAGAAGAGGTTTGTAAGGCCTTGACGGTCGTGATGGAACATTGAAGTTTACTTCGTTCAAAAGTAAGGGGCTAGAAATCAGTCCATTCAGTAGTTTAGCCATGAATAATACGCCTAGCATTTCTCTGCGACCTGCGAGAGTTGGAAGATTGATAAGCTTTAACCGACTAGTATAAGGTGGAAGATTATACCCAGAGTCCCAATGAAAATTCCTTAAAGAAAAAAGTAAAAATTGCTTCTGTATTGACTCTAGTCTATCTGCATGAACTTGATATCGCGGATTCCAGACTATTGATCCGTATTCTAGTATCGGTCTAACTAATGTGGTAATAAAATAATTTAAAAAAATTGTTTAAGTTAAACCGTTTTATTGAAAACAATACTTACATGAAGTAATAATAATACTAAAAGCTAGAAAATAATTAGGTAAGTCCTAGGTACTAGTCGTCACACTCCTCATCAATCTAGGACGTTGATCGGACAATTAAATAAAAGCGTTGAGCGCGATAAAGGATACGTCAATCCAAAATGACGAAATGTCTCTAGGATAATAAAATTAAATTTACGAATAGTCACATTTTCAGATTTAAGTTTATTTATGATGTACGACTTCAGGTCCTCTTCTGTAGTGTCTCTCTCGAATCTGGTCACTAAAATCGACTTTTTAATGGGGACAGTAATCAATCTATTAGCCGGCGGATCCGATTCCGTAGAGGGGTTGTGGGAAATCTGGTTCCTTTTTATGGAGGGAACAGTAGAAACAGTTGAATTAGCCATCGATGTCGATGGTTGCACTGCTGAAGGACTCGGTGAGGACAGATTTATTAATTCCACAGGTGGGACTGGATGAACTGGGGGTGGAAGGACTTTGGGAATGGCATCCATAGTCGGAGCGGAAACCACGATAGACCTATGATTATCATCTTGAATGTTGACATTTGAGTGTTTGAAAGACTTAAATAAGCTTTCATAATGCATAAATTTCTCGGACAAAGCGGAAATCTCTCTGCCTATTTCAGTGAACCCGTCTCCGGCCTGTTTGAAAACCTTGAAAAGATCAATTTTGGTAGGCCTACATTTCAAACGATCCCAACGCACTACCTTATCGTTATCATTAAGTGCGTCAACCCCTCTTGCTGACAAACCAGCGCACTTCATATGGGCAAAGCCAGCATGCCACGAAGGGATACTATTCACTTTGTACTAAGCAGTTTGGATATAGACAAAACATTTTTATAATAAACTTTATTTTATATAAAAGCTACAGAAACACGAGAATTGATAAAATAGGGGAAGTATGGTTATTAATTGAAAGATAACACAACGGGCTATACAGAAAACTGCCAGCTTTTCATGGCAGAAATACACCCGAAGCGCTTGCCAAACACTGCCGAGGGGCTTCCCCGCCTAGAAAAATTTTTTTATAATGGAAAAACCTTATTTCTAAAATTTTGATGTTGCTTTGTCCGTGGTGTGAACCCAGGGCATACGGTGTGGTAGGCAGAGCAGGCTACCACCACACCACGGTGGTCGCCAATATTGAATTATTGTATATTAAAAATAAGATTGGTCCAAGAACCGAACCCTGTGGAACACCCAGGGTTATAGCCCTGGGTTCACTTGGATTATTTTCAACTTCAACTCTCTGAACTCTGTTCTTTAGATATGACGTAAACCAATTAATAATGTTACCACGAAAACCTGCGGAGCTAACCTTGCTTATTACAATACTATTGGCCGACCATTTCAAATGCCTTTGTTATGTCTACAAAGAGACTCGCACAACATTTTTATGTCTGTTAGCACTTAAAAAATAATTCGTAAATATGCCGTAGAAATACTACTTTATTGCTTGAGTGAAAAATGTGAACAAAGTAAATTGTTAATATTAAACCATTCTGCGCATGAGCGTTTGTTTGCAAAATATTTTTTGCAAATGCGCAAATAAGCAATAGCCTCCTTCGATGTTGCTACTCTGCTTGTTCAGCGACGACTAAACGGAAGAGAATAATAATATACGTGAAGTGAGTTTGAATAATTGTTTCAATAGCTGACTACCGCCGTGGTGTGATTGTAGCGTGCTCCGCCTATCACACCGTATGCCCTGGGTTCACACCCCGGGCAAAGCAACATCAAACAAATTTTAGAAAATAGGTTTTTCAATTAGAAGAAACTTCTTTTAAGCGGGGTCGCCCCTCGGCAGTGTTTGGCAAGCGCTCCGAGTGTATTTCTGCCATGAAAAGGTCTCAGTGAAAATTCATCTGCCTTGCAGACGCCGTTCGGAGTCGGCATAAAACATGTAGGTCCCGTTCGGCCAATTTTTAGGGAAAATCAAGAGGAGAACGATGCAAAATGGAAAAGAAGCTCGGCTTTAGATCTCTTCGGAGGTTATCGCGCCTTACTTTTTTTATTTAGCTGAGAACCACTGGTCTAGACCTTAGGGGAAATGGGTAAACGAGGGTATCCGAGAGTATAAAAGCAGCGCAAACTGAGGAATAATGAATCAGTTTGATTTTAACACGCTTTAAGCAAATTACGCGAGTATTGTAATTGTGAAGTACTACTGCTACAGTAGAGTTAGATATTGCGATACTGAATATTTGAGTTATATGTTCGACAGTTCAGCGATTCGAACGATAGCAGAAGATAAGCAGAATTTCCCAAAATTCGGTACAATATATAAACCTTGTAAAAATTAACAGAATAGTTTGGTGACCACGCCCTCTTAAAAAAAGTCGATATCGAAATTTCGAAATTTGAAAAAAAAATGCGATAAACCGGAAATTTGATGAAACTTTATATGTGGGTTGACCTCATGACGAAAAATATAAATTTGTTAAGATGTTGGAAAATATGCATGAAACCGCTCACTTTTAGAAGAACATATAAAAGTTTTGCCAGCTGTAAATTAACGCCATTGAAGATATCAATTTGGCAAAGCAAAAGAAGCTTTTCTCGAAAAAAGTGTACAAAAGTCGATTTGAAACCGGTAAAAACAAAACAAAACGAATTGCTTTATTTTCTTGCTTCTACAACAACTCTAAGCATCAGGGCAATATATAAAAAGTTAAGTCAGAAGTATTGTTAATCGAAGTGAAAAGCAAAAATCGTATTAAATTCTAGTAACAAAATTTACAAATCTAGTGATACGTTGCTTTCAGGTGGGCATAAAATAAATATAAGGCGCGATAACCTTCGAGGAGATTTAAGGCCGAGCTTCTCTTCCAATTGTCGTCGTGCTCCTTTTAATTTGCCCTAAAAATTGGTGGGACGGGACCTACATGTTTTATTCCGAATACGAACGGCATCTACAAGGCAGATGAGTTTTCACTGAGAAGCTTTTCATGGCTGAAATACACTCGGATTTTCTAAAGTTTGGATATTTGTTTTGCTCGGGGCGTGAACCCAGGAGTTTCGGTGTGCTAGGGGGAGCACGTTACAACCACGACCGCCGCCAAGTTGGACATACCACTTTTTTTTTGTTTCATTTGAAGTTTTCTTGGAATAAACATATTTGCATTATAATAGATAAAAATTACTTCATATTTGTAAAATGATGTGTTTTTCGTTTGGCTTCCTAACTGCATTCAACTCTCATTTTTCATAAAAAAAGGGACTTAGCACGTTTGTTCACGAAGCCAGCGAACTGATTTCAACACTTTTGTATGTGTGTTATTGATATTTTTCACTTATATGGTCGTTTGTTTGCTGTACTAGCGAACTTATTTTTTTGCATTCAATTTATTATCGGAACGTTTATAATTTTGCGCACTATTATACCATTTACAATTATTATAATATTATTTACTCATGTTTAAATTTATTTACAATTGAGGAGTTGTATGCAAAAAAGGATCGAGGGTCGAAGGGATCTTCGTGAAATGGCTCAATAGGAAGGAGAGGTCCAGTTTTATACCCACATCAAATATTTTTTCCGGAACGGACTTCGTGACAACGCAAAATGTGAAGCTCTGTGCCAGTTTTTCGCTTTGTTTTAAAAACAAAACAAAAAATGTAAGCTACTCACACTCCCATGCAGTGTGCCTACCCATATTAGCTATTTTAACGTCTCCCGATTTCGCTGAAATTTTATATTTGCTCTTTTTAACATGAGAAGTGGAAAATACAAAAATTTCAATAACATACCACTGTTTCTTCTATTTTATATGCAAAAAGGGAACATCTATCCCCAATTTATTGAGACATTTTTGGCGGAAATTGTTAAAAGTGGATTCTGGAAAGATTATATATGAAAATGTTTCAAATACTTCAACAACAAAAATGCTATATCACCTCAAATTTTTAAAACACGAAAATCTCAAAACGTAATTTTCAAAGATTATCCCTTTTTGCACGCAACTGCTAAATTTTTATAAACGTTTTGATTACTAACATTCTCGGAGCGATTTAATAAACGTCTAACCCGTATAGGTATTCCAATTGAATTTCGGTCATTCCCGGAAGGTTTGGGAACTATTTCGTTGTCATTTCGGAATGGTTTCTGGATCTAAGTCAATTTGTGGTTATTTCCTGATGATATTATGGACTATTTCGGGGCTCTCGCGGTTTAATTTAGGGGTCATTTGGGACTATTTCGGGACCATTTGGATACTGTTTATTGGTTATTTCGTGGTCATTTCAAAGTCACCTTGTCGTTGATGATCTTGGGGAGTGTTGTGCATTTGATATTGTAAACGTTGCAAAAGCAATTATAAGCTACCATGATGTAATAATAAAGGTGATGTCAACAACATAACCTCACTTTTTCGGCAGCTCTAAATGCCAGTATTTACGTGTATTTCAAAAGTAATAAATTTGGATTGTTTAAGTTTTCGTACTAATTCTTCAAATAAATTAAATTTCTGCAAAATTTTGTCTATATTCTGTTAGGGAATATAAAGTTGCGTTAATCTTTTTGGCTAAACAAGTATAGTAACGGCTTATATAGTTATAATATTTCTAAACGTATAGTAAAATCTACTGCGATCGTAGTAGAACTCAATGGCAGTTTTGTATGATAGACAACCCTCTAAATTATGCATGCCGAATTTGTCAGAATAAGGGAAAATGTCAACAGGATGAGAACACCTGAATATTCATTTCATCATGTAAGCTCCAAATTGTGAACAACTTTTTTCGTTTTTAAATTTTTTCTTTTCACTTTTTGTTTGGTTTTGAAAATTGCTGATTCGCTTTTCAATCTTGAAAAAATAAACTATGGTTTGTGATGTTGAGTATTTTCCATGACGGATGAAATGGATAGCTCTATAATTTGTTTGTATTGTGTGTAAAAGTACTACACCAGTTTGGAAATACAATGATGCTAGACCCTTTTTGCACAAAATCCTGAACTTTCCTATCAATTCTGTGTGGCTGTTTTCTTAAGCTTTAAAATGCATGAAATATATGTATATTTTATATATAACTTTTGGCGCTAAAGGCAGTATCAGATCTAACGGATATTTCTTGTGCAAGTAATGCGTTCTCTGATTGGTCCAGAAAACGTGGAATATTTTAATTATTCTTTGTTTCTACGCTTCCTATACTGAGAGAATTACCCTGCTTTATACACATTTTAAATTTTTCATGTATAAGGTGTATGTATTTAAGTTTGCAAGTTTGTTTAATGAAAAATTAAAGATCTTTAAATGTTTTTAATATTTGTATAAAAAATATTATTTTTTAATCTGTTTAGAATTCACGAATCAAATAAATTGCTGAATACTACACGTGGTACTGCATTGTTATTGCATGAAACGCTGATAACTGAAACACCGATAGACCGAAAAATGGAGGCCCTAAAGGATTTGGGAGTTGTTAATTTTAAATATCAAACATGTATTGAAGTTCTGGATCGGCGGACTGATATACGAGAGCTCTGAATGCATCGGTCAATTTTATCTAAGCAAATCATCATAATCGACCTGAATTGGCTACCTATTGTAATATTGTAGTATTTATATATCTTGTTCTTTATTTTAATCATGATGTTTATTTATCTATGTTTGTTGATATAATCATGATATGTGCTTCTTCTTCTTTGAAGGCTGTTAATATTAAGATTTAAATTCTATTGTTCCTGTTTACATAAATGTTTATAAAAATTTGCATATAATAATGTTTTGTACTTAAAAAGACCGGAAGATGGTCTTATTGTACTAATAATTTCCAAAAAAATGGAATGAAAATACCTTCAAATACAGTATCAAATTAATTATTAAAATTTTATTTTTGAAAAAACCTGTAAAAATAAAATATTTTAATAATACGGAAATATTTTCTTACACAAACACAGTGCACAGTTGCTCCCCAAGCCTTTGGGAGTTGACCAATATCATGAACCAATTTTACCATCCAACATAATCTACATAGAACAAGAAGCAAGCAGTACGTTCAGAAAGAAAATAAAATCCAAAAAAAAAAAAAAATCCTATTTTTCGGTAGCAACTATGACTTGGTGGTGGTAGCGCCTTGTGATTTTTTTTTGATATCCTATTTTAGTCACCCGAAAAAATCGATAGTGCTTAGAGGGGTGGTTATTATATAGTTCACCTTCTTTTTCTTGGATGTATGCGACTGTTGATACGGTGGACACGGCGGTGTCGACGATTTGATGTGGTGATATGATGATGGCAATATGGCGGCGGGGTGGTTGCCTACGGTGACGGTGGCGGCGGCAATAGACCATTTGCTGGTCAATACAAATTTTAGTGGATTCTGCAGCGGTTTCTGCGAAGCGGCGGTGGCCGAGTGTGGTCTTTTTTAGATAAATAATAGTTTAAAAAAACTAAAAAAAACGCTTTTATAGCTAACCGAACTAAAAAATAGAAAATAATTTTCAATTCAAAAGAGTTTATATAACAGTAGTAGAAGGTCAACAATCATTTATAGTTAATCACCTCAAAATAAAATAATAATAAAATTTTAGTTATTTACAGAATAATTTAATTCACAGTAAAAAGCGTGGGGTGTACTTGACTACATTTCATATCTTTCCTCTCAGATAGTTGCCAATAGAATGATTGTAACATTCAATATAAAGTACCCCGCGCTTTTTACTGTGAATTAAATTATTCTGTTAATGACTTAAACTTTATTATAATTTTATTTTGAGGTGATTAACAATAAACGATTGTTTGACCTTCTACTACTGTTATATAAACTCTTTTTAATTGAAAATTATTTTCTATTTTTTAGTTCGGTTTGCTATAAAAGCGCCTTTTTTTAGTTTTTTTAACCTATTATTTATTTGGAATTTTTTAGTTCAAGTAATTTTAAAAGTTTTAGTCGAGAGTGATGAAACCTCGAAACGCCAGCGGTCCATGGACGAATCCAACCCCACGGCACCGAAAAGGGCCAAGACGCAGGAAGGCTGGACGCGGTCTTTCGCCGAAATTGCCAAGGGTCGGCAAATTACACTAGCTAAAAGTACCTATCTTAAAATGCTTCCAAAGGTGCAACGGAGTTCGGAGCTCTGTATTACCGGGGCTCTCAGCTCCACTCCAGATTCCGTTACATACATACATGGATACATAGATACATAAATAGATACAGGCCAAGCTAATAAAAGCGTGTTAAAAAGGGCATTATTGCATTGTCAAACTTATGGCCATTCAAAGTGGTAATAAGGCCAATTGACCTTATGGCCGTTGACCTTATGTCACCACACTATCACATTAATGCATTGCCATCGAGCCCTGATACAATTGCAAATTTTCAATCAAACCTATGGCCATTCAAAGTGGTAATTACGCCATTTGACCTTATGGCCGTTGACCTTATGTCACCACACCATCACATTAATGCATTGTCATCGAGCCTTGATACGTGTGCAAAGTTTCAATCAAACTTATGGCCATTCAAAGTGGTAATAAGGCCAATTGGCCTTATGGCCGTTGACCTGATGTTATCGCACCATCACATTAATGCATTGTCATCGAGCCTTGATACGTGTGCAAAGTTTCAATCAAACTTATGGCCATTCAAAGTGATAATAAGACCAACTGAACTTATGGCCATATGTATTTAATTAGCGAGCTTTGCTCATATTGCTTTATACAATGGTTTTTGTAATTGATATTAGAGAAAAATTGTAAGTTTTACAAACGGCGATGGTTACTAGGACATGTTTCTGAATTTCACTTCTTCATCAGCTAGCTTTTCGGGAGCTGAGCGTTGAACTCGAATCTCCAACATTCATATCAGTGCAAGCCTTTAGCTGCTAAGCCATATGAATGTCCCGTTGTTCGCTGTACAATTGGTCTCTAAGAGTTGCCTTTTTGTTTATATTCCTTTTGATCACCATGTAGGCACATACACTCTGTATGTAGTTTATTCCTAATGGTGTGGATATGATTTTTAGGCGCGCTTTTGAAAGCTTAGTAACATTTGTTCGGATTTTTACAGTATTTGTTTTTAATACTTCCGCTGTTACTATTATGTCAATATGATCATATGTTTTTAATTAGCGAGCTTTGCTCATATTGCTTTATACAATGGTTTCTGTAATTGATATTAGAGAAAAATTTTAAGTTTTGGACCTTATGTCACCACACCATCACATTAATGCCTTGTCATTGAGCCTTGATACGTGTGCAAAGTTTCAATCAAACTTATTGCCATTCAAAGTGATAATAAGGCCAATTGACCTTATGGCCGTTGACCTTATGTCACCACACCGTCACATTAATGCATTGTCATCGAGCCCTGATACGTGTGCAAAGTTACAATCAAAATTATGGCCATTCAAAGTGGTAATAAGGCCAATTGACCTTATGTCACCGCACCATCACATTAATTCATTGTCATCGAGCCTTGATACGTGTGCAAAGATTCAATCAAACTTATGGCCATTCAAAGTGATAATAAGGCCAATTGACCTTATGGCCGTTGACCTTATGTCACCACACCACCACATTAATGCATTGTCATCGTTCCTTGATACGTATGCAAAGTTTGAAATTAATCAGACTTCTAGAAACCGGTGAAAATTAAGCGCAAAAATTCCGATACATACATAGATAGATACAGGCCAAGATAATAAAAGCGTGTTAATAAGAAATGCAGCACACCAACTGTGGAAAAAATGCTTCATAATGCGAAATATATATAAGCGAAAACCACACGTCAATGCTGACCGTGGAAAACGAGATTCTTTTATTATTAAGTATTCTGAACCGAACTATGAACTTTCGAAATAAGAAAAAGACACTTTTTGAATTTTAGAAAACTATTTTCTTTTTATATAGAGTGTTTTGTTCAATTTTGTGTCACAACCGGGATGGATAAATTCTTCGAATGTAAAAGTCAAAACATATGTACACACAAACCGATCTGTCAAATCATGGATGGGGTTGCCAGAGCGGTGGTGTTACACGCCTTGCCCTAACTTATGAAGTACAATTCATGACTCTTAAAATATAATGGATATATATCAAAATATTAATGTATAAAAAATTCAATGTACATATTTACATATTTGTAGCATATTTAGTAAGTACATACATATGTAAATTCAATATAAAAATTCAATTCAAATTAAATTTAAAGTTTAGTGTTATAAAAAATATATATTTGGGCAAAAAGAGTTGGTTGTGGACGACAGTCGCTCAGCCATCATCCCCGCCCTGGGCGCGTTCAGCGGCTAGAGCCTCCTGTAGGTCCCGAAGGGTCCGCAACGCATCTCGCGCGAGAATTTCGGACACTTTTCCTCGAGCATTGGCAGTATGCAGCCCTTGCGCGGTGCATCGAATGGTGCGTCGGGCGATGCTGGTGTGTTGGCCGCGCGAGAACGGGGTCGCCCGGTGGGGCAGGGGGTGCCTGAGCCGGTGCGGCTAATCCGCAATGCCTGGGTGGCGCGTGGGGGTGCCTGAACTGGTACGGCGGATCTGCCAGGCCGGGGTTCCCGGGTAGCGCTTGGGGTATCGTCCCGCCGATGGAGTAGGGAGTGAGGTCGGGCTCGCTGCACTCGCTGGTGACGTGGTACAATGCAAGCAATTGAGGCAGAACGTATGGGCTCGTGCGCGCATCCATCTTCTTAAACACGATGCAATTTCGCAGGGTGTGCTGACGTGTGTAGATCCGGCAACGTCTATAATCACTTAATAACGTCGGGCTTCGTGACTCGTTGGCATTATTCAGATGAACAATCTCCGGCCGCACTGGTCTTTGTGATGCCGTTTGAGCTGGCCGATCCATATCGATCTGGAATTACAGGTGTACAAATATTTTAATGGAGAGAAATGATAATGCAGGGCATTATGTTGCGAAATACGACATAGTAGTGACGGTGATGTGGTAGGAGTGGACAGAGGTGGTTTGAGGATAGCTAAGAATTCTCCGGGTTTGCCCGAGATGGTGGGCTTTCAGTATGAGGGAGGAAACAAAGCTTGAGAAGTGGTCTTGTGAGAGTGCCGGTTTGAGTACGAACGTCAACAACACGTATAGTGCCGTCCGGCCCTGGATGAATTTTTACAATGCGACCAAGGCGACATTCAGTCGGGGGAAGTAAGTCGTCGTGAATGCAGACGTACAAACTTTGTGTTCGTGTTGTGGATTTTTCCACTTTTGCCTTTTCTGGAGATCCTTTACATAGTTTTTCTTCCACCTTTTGCTGAACTGATGATGTAAGCTATTTACCTTGTCCCATCGGTTTATTAGAGGTAAATCCGCGTGATCCACCTCAGGAATAGCGAGGCTACCTCTGAGAAATTGGCCGGGGGTTAGCGCGGTAAACTTGGTGGGATCTTGGGATAAAGGTGAGATGGGACGAGACTTCAACACGGCTTCTATTCTTACCAAGAGAGTTGTGAATTCTTCAAATGTGAATTTGTGGGCTCCTACAGTCCTCTTGAAGTGCAGTTTTAAACTCTTCACTGCAGACTCCCACAAGCCGCCCATGTGGGGAGCTCCGGGCGGAATAAATTTCCAATTGATGCACTGAGGCTAGTATTTTGAGATTACTTCTTGGGAGGGAGTTTACATGAGCTCAACGTACACCTTTTCCTTTTAAGGTGGCAGACACACTATATCAAACAACAATATTATATATTAAATAATTTATACCTCATTTATTGGCAGTTTGTTACAGCAAAAAAAATGTATAGCTGCGTCCGGTTCCGAGAAAAGTGAGTATCTGCTAGCTTAAGACTCAAGCCAGCAGACACTTACAGCTTCCGAACGACTTGAATAGCTTATATTACATTTATTGGCAATTTATTGCCACACAAAAAAATTATAGCTCGTCCGGTTCCGAGAAAAGTGAGTGTCTGCTAACTTAAAACCCAAGGCGGCAGACACTTCGTGAAAACACAACGTACAGCTTCCGAACGACTTGAATAGTTTATATTACATTTATTTGCAATTTATTACCACAAAAAAAAAAATTATAGCTGCGTCCGGTTCCGAGAAAAGTGAGTGTCTGCTAACTTAAAACCCAAGGCGAAATACACTTCGTGCAAACACGACGTACAGCTTCCGAACGACTTGAATAGTTTATATTACATTTATTGGTAATTTATTACCACAAAAAAATTTATAGCTTGTCCGGTTCCGAGAAAAGTGAGTGTCTGCTAGCTTAAAACCGAAGCCAGCAGACACTTCGTGAAAGCACGACGTACAGCTTCCGAACGACTTGAATAGTTTGTATTACATTTATTGGCAATTATTACCACAAAAAAAATTATAGCTGCGTACGGTTCCGAGAAAAGTGAGTGTCCGCTAGCTGAAGACTCAAGCCAGCAGACACTTCGCGAAAACACGACGTACAGCTTCCGAACGACTTGAATAGCTTATATTACATTTAGTGGCAATTTATTACCACAAAAAAAAATGTATAACTCGTCCGGTTCCGACAAAAGTGAGTGTCTGCTAACTTAAAATCCAAGGTGGCAAACACTTCGTGAAAACACGACGTGCAGCTTCCGAACGACTTGAATAGTTTATATTACATTTATTGGCAATTTATTACTACAAAAAAAATTATAGCTGCGCCCGGTTACGAGAAAAGTGAGTGTCTGCTAACTTAAAACCCAAGGCGGCACACACTTCGTGAAAACACGACGTACAGCTTCCGAACGACTTGAATAGTTTATATTACATTTATTGGTAATTTATTACCACAAAAAAAAAATGTATAACTCGTCCGGTTCCGACAAAAGTGAGTGTCTGCTAACTTAAAATCCAAGGTGGCAAACACTTCGTGAAAACACGACGTGCAGCTTCCGAACGACTTGAATAGTTTATATTACATTTATTGGCAATTTATTACTACAAAAAAAATTATAGCTGCGTCCGGTTCCGAGAAAAGTGAGAGTCTGCTAGCTGAAGACTCAAGCCAGCAGACACTTCGTGAAAATACGACGTACAGCTTCCGAACGACGTCAATAGCTTATATTACATTTATTGGCAATTTATTACCACAAAAAAAATTTATAGCTGCGTCCGCTTCCGAGAAAAGTGAGTGTCTGCGAGCTGAAGACTCAAGCCAGCAGACACTTCGTGAAAACACGACGTACAGCTTACGAACGACTTGAATAGTTTATATTACATTTATTAGTAATTTATTACCACAAAAAAAAAATTTAGCTCGTCCGGTTCCGAGAAAAGTGAGTGTCTGCTAACTGAAAACCCAAGGCGGCAGACACTTCGTGAAAACACGACGTACAGCTTCCGAATGACTTTAATAATTTATAGTACATTTATTGGCAATTCATTACCACAAAAAAAAATTATAGCTGCGTCCGGTTCCGAGAAAAGTGAGTGTCTGCTAGCTTAAGACCCAAGCCAGGAAACACTTCGTGAAAACACGACGTACAGCTTCCGAACGACTTGAATAGTTTATACTACATTTATTGGCAATTTATTACCACAACAAAAATTATAGCTGCGTCCGGTTTCGAGAAAAATGAGTGTCTGCTAGCTCAAGACTCAAGCCAGCAGACACTTTGTGAAAACACGACGTACAGCTTCCGAACGACTTGAATAGTTTATATTACATTTATTGGCAATTTATAACTACAAAAAAAATTATAGCTGCGTCCGGTTCCGAGAGAAGGTTGTGTCGGCTAGCTCAAGGCTCAAGCCAGTAGACACTTTGTGAAAACACGACTTAGAGCTTCCGAACGACTTGAATAGTTTATATTACATTTATTGGCAATTTATTACCACAAAAAAAATTTATAGCTGCGTCCGCTTCCGAGAAAAGTGGGTGTCTGCTAGCTCAAGACTCAAGCCAGCAGACACTTCGTGAAAACACGACGTACATCTTCCGAACGACTTGAATAGTTTATATTACATTATTGGCAATTTAATACCACAAAAAAAATGTATAGCTGCGTCCGGTTCCGATAAAAGTGAGCGTCTGCTAACTTAAAATTCAAGCCAGCAGACACTTCGTGAAAACACGACGTACAGCTTCCGAACGACTTGAATAACTTATATTACATTTATTGGCAATTTAGTACCACAAAAAAAAAATTTATAGCTCGTCCGGTTCCGAGAAAAGTGAGTGTCTGCTAACTTAAAACCCAAGGCGGCAGACACTTCGTGAAAACACAACGTTCAGCTTCCGAACGACTTGAATAGTTTATATTACATTTATTTGCAATTTATTACCACAAACAAAAATTTGTAGCTCGTCCGTTTCCGGGAAAAGTGAGTGTCTGCTAACTGAAAACCCAAGGCGGCAGACACTTTGTGAAAACACGACTTACAGCTTCCG